>NW_007729985.1:460505-463984 GCF_000696425.1 Galeopterus variegatus
TATGGTAGATCTATCTTCAATTGTTTGAGGAACCTCCAAACCATTTTCCATAGGGGTTGCACCATTGTGCATTCCCACCAACAATGTAAGAGAGTTCCTTTTTCTCTGCAGCCATGCCAGCATTTATCTTTCGGTGTCTTTTGGATTTTTGCCATCCTAACTGGGGTGAGATGGTATCTCAGTGTGGTTTTGATTTGCATTTCCTGGATGCTGAGTGATGTTGAGCATTTTTTCATATGACTGTTGGCCTTTTGTATATCTTCTTTAGAGAAATGCCTGCTTAGCTCTTTTGCCCATTTTTTGATTGGGTTGCTTGTTTTTTTCTTGTAAAGTTGTTTGAGTTCTGGGCAACCAAAGGAAAAATAAATAAATGGGACTATATCAAACTAAAAAGCTTCTGCACAGCAAAAGAAACAATTAACAGAGCTAAAAGACAGCCAACAGAGTGGGAGAAAATATTTGCAAAATACATGTCTGACAAAGGACTAATATCCAGAATATATAAAGAACTCAAACATCTTTACAAGAAAAAAACAAGCAACCCAATTAAAAAATGGGCAAAAGAGCTAAGTAGGCATTTCTCTAAAGAAGATATGCAAATGGCCAACAGTCATATGAAAAAATGCTCAACATCACTCAGCATCCGGGAAATGCAAATCAAAACCACACTGAGATACCATCTCACCCCAGTTAGGATGGCAAAAATCCAAACGACGCTGAAAGATAAATGCTGGCGTGGTTGCGGAAAAAATGGAACTCTCTTACATTGTTGGTGGGAATGCAAAATGGTGCAACCCCTATGGAAAATGGTTTGGAGGTTCCTCAAACAGCTGAAGATAGATCTACCATACGACCCAGCTATCCCACTGCTGGGAATATATCCAAAGGAATGGAAATCATCAAGTCGAAGGTATACCTGTACCCCAATGTTCATCGCAGCACTCTTCACAATAGACATTCTTCATTTTTTAAAATTCTTCCCTTCCTTTTTGTTGTCTTCCTGGGTTATTTCATAAAGATTATTTTCCACATGAGAAATTCTTTCTTCTGCTTCCTGTAATCTACTGCTTAAGCTTTTGGTTGTGTTTTTGATTTCATTGAATGTGTCCTTCAGTTCCAGTTCTGTTTTAAGGTATTAATCTCTTTGTAAATTTCCTTCTTCATATCCTGGATATTTTTTTCCCATATTATTGTGATGTTTGAGTCTTTCCTTGAATTTCCTTAAGATAATTACTCAGAATTCCTTTTCAGTCATTTCAAAGGTTTCTTGTTCTGTAGGGTCTTGTTCCTATTACTCTGTTCCTTTGGTGGTGTCATATTTTCTTTTCTTTTCTTTTTCTTTTTCTTTTTTTTCTCATATCTCTACATTGATTATTTCTGGTCACCTGGTAGATCAGTTTCTTCTTTTATTACTCTGGAATAAAATGAAGTGAAAGACTTCCTCTTTTTTTCTTTTTTTCTTTTTTTTTTTCTTTTGGTCTTTTTTCGTGACCGGCAACAGGATCGCAACCCTCAGTGTTGCTCCCGCACCTTGCTCAGCCAGTGAGCGGCTGGTCTGTATGTGGGATCTGAACCCTCGGCGGGAGCGCCGCCGCGCTTCCCAAGCGGCGCACTGTAGCAGTGCACCACCGGGCCGGCCCTACTCTTTTTTCTAGCACTTCTGGTGACTCTCCTTTTGTCAATGTAGTCAATTATGTAGTGGGCCACCTGCATAGTGGTTGTGGGTGCTACTGTGGTGGCAAGCCATCTTGTGGTGGTAGATGCTGTATTGGTGGCTATTGTGGACCGCCTCCTCAGCTACAGCGGTGCTGGTTCTTGCCTTATGTGTGGTTGGAACAGAGGGCTGCCTGAGTTTTTTGCCTGTCTGTGCCTACCTGATCATGGTGGCACAGGCTCCTGCCTTCTGTGCAGGTAGGGAAAATGGCTTCCTGAGGCTTTTGCCTTCCTGTTCCTGTCCAGGTCATGGTGGCACTGGCTCCTGCCTGTTGTGAGGGCAGAGCAGAGTGCTGCCCAGGGTTTTTGCCTGCCTGGGCATCCCCAGGTTATGGTGCTGCTGGCTCCTGTTTTCTGTATGGGCAGAGTCGAGGGCTACCCAGGGTTTATGTCTGCCTGGGCCTACCCAGATTGTGGTAGCACTTGGCTCCTGCCTTATGTGTGGTCCCCAAGTAATTCTTTTTTACCCATTTGGAAAAAACAAATTTAGTTCTTTTATATTGTCTTTATGAGATGTGATATAATTAACATTATTTCTGCTTGTCTAAGTGGATGAAATTGGTATAGTTGAAACACAATCTATCTCTTTTGTTTGGCAATCATCAAATAAAATAAAATGCATTGAAACAACATAGGTTGAAGCACAGTGTGTGGAAAATAGAGCATTTTGGTCAAGCCCCCTCCCTCAGGTCTGTTTGGGGGTGGTGCAGCACATTCTTTGTAAACAAGTTGTGTGGGAGTAGAGTTGGTGTGCATGCATGCCTGTGTATCTTTAGCTTGTTGCTATTCTTGTGTGTGCTTCAGTGTGTGAGCCAGCTGCTCTGAACTGCTGGTGGGCAGAGCTCACATCTAAAAATAGAGGACATTTACTTTGCTGGCAGCTGCTCAGTTTCTCTTTGTACTGCCTAGCTCTTAGACATATGTGTGGTGAATAAGCTTATAATCCCTTCAATCAAGGCTCCAAGGACCTTTTTCCTGTTACCTAGCTCATAGACCTGCATGTGAAGGGTTTTTGACCCAGCCTGGACAACAGGCTCGAGGGTGAACTACAGACCCAGCCCTAGCTCTACACACAGAGAAGGGCATGATTTATAAGCCTTGTACAAAAGTGACTGGGTACTGGAAAATCAAGAATGAGTTAGATAATTAGAACACTACAGTTCTTACGTACCAATTTGTCTCTTAATAAAGGGCATTATACTAATTTTTCATTTTTCATGCATCATGAGAGCAGACATCCGATTGTCTATGTTCTACAATATTTTTTACAATAAAAATAACTCTGGTAACAACTAATTTAAACCAACACCAATTCAAAAATATACTGAGAGCCCCAACCTATATAGGATCATACAATTTTGCAGAGATGAGTGATGATGCAAGAATATCAATGACATAACACCAGTCCCAAAGAGCTTGTTACATAACATCATAGGATTTAATATAATAAAACGTATTTCCAAGAGGAAATAATTCAACAGATGCATTACTTTTCTAGGACAAAGCAAAAACAAAGTACCAAAGACTGAGTGGCTTAGCAACAGAAATTTATTTTTTCATAATTCTGGAGGCTGGAAGTCCTCAGCATATTTGTTTCTTGAGAGTGCCTGAACATTCTCCTTGGTTGGTTGACCATCTCCTTCCAGTGTCTTCAAATGGGTTTTCCCTATGTCAGTGTCTGTGTCTCAATCTTGTCTTGTAAGGGCACCAATCATAATGGATCAGGGCCCACCCTAATGACCTCATTTGACCTCAGTCACCTCTTT
>NW_007729985.1:464561-465341 GCF_000696425.1 Galeopterus variegatus
GACATAACACCAGTCCCAAAGAGCTTGTTACATAAC
Source organism: Galeopterus variegatus (assembly GCF_000696425.1). Lineage (NCBI taxonomy): Eukaryota > Metazoa > Chordata > Mammalia > Dermoptera > Cynocephalidae > Galeopterus > Galeopterus variegatus. Next base: position 464,598 of record NW_007729985.1, read on the forward strand.
ATCATAGGATTTAATATAATAAAACATATTACCAAGAGGAAATGATTCAACAGATGCATTACTTTTCTAGGGCAAAGCAAAAACAAAGTACCAAAGACTGAGTGGCTTAGCAACAGAAATTTATTTTTTCATAATTCTGGAGGCTGGAAGTCCTCAGCATATTTGTTTCTTGAGAGTGCCTGAACATTCTCCTTGGTTGGTTGACCATCTCCTTCCAGTGTCTTCAAATGGGTTTTCCCTATGTCAGTGTCTGTGTCTCAATCTTGTCTTGTAAGGGCACCAATCATAATGGATCAGGGCCCACCCTAATGACCTCATTTGACCTCAGTCACCTCTTTGAAGACCATATCTCCAAATATAGTCACATTCTGAAGCACTAGGGATTAGAGTTTCAATGTATGAATTTTGAGGGAAAACAATTTATCTTATAACAGCAGAGAATGAGTAACAAGTTCAGGAGATGAGAGTCCTTGTTTATTTGTACAATATCACATACAAAGGGATGCAAACAAATTGAACTAATTTCTGCCCAGGCATTGTTTACTCTGTGAGATTAAGTCAGGGCCTTTGGGTGTTTGAGTCATTTGCTCATTTTAATTACTCTGTTCGATTTTAATTCCTCTTCTAGTTTAAAAGTGTTCTTTTAATATGCCTGAATGATCACAGTGAGTGAGACAGCTTTCTTTGGCCTCATTTTTCTAATAAATGAGGCCTACGTGGATAGTTCTTTGCATATTTACCTGA
>NW_007729986.1:0-215 GCF_000696425.1 Galeopterus variegatus
AAGTTGGTGGGTAAGAATAAGAATCCTAACCTCCTTGTCCCTCAGGTGGAGAAACCAAGACTCTCTGTCTCCCAGAGAGTCCCCTGTTCCCAGGTTGAGCCCCAGTGGCCCACAGTGGTTGATAACACCCCATTTATTGGCTTTGTCTCCTTCCTGTCCTACCTGCCAGCTCCCCACCAGCACTTCCTAGAATCACCTCCCAGATAAACTACTTA
>NW_007729986.1:2484-3691 GCF_000696425.1 Galeopterus variegatus
ACTTTCTTGATTTTTCACATTTCTGGTATCTTTCCTTCGATGTTTAGTCATTGTGGCAAGGGATTTCACAGTCCACTGGTTTGACACTATTGTCCAGCTAGGATCCTGCCAGGGCTGCCAGTTTGGCATGGCTGCCTCAGTGTCTGCTTGGTTGCCCACTGGCGCCTCCGGCATGTGGTCTCTGCAGGTCTCAGGCCTCTCCAAGGAGGCTCCTCTCTGGTCCACGTGCACTCGGCTGGGCTGGGGATGGGGTCTGGTGGCGGCGAGGTCTACCTATTCAGTCACGTGCTGGCACCACGGAGCGCGTGGTCTCTGTGGGACTCAGGCCTCTCTGGTGGGGTCCCTCTCTGGTCAGCGCTCACTTGACTGGGCTGGGGATGGTGTCTGGCAGTGGTGAGGCCAACCTGCCCTATGCGCTGGTGCCGCGGGGCATGTGGTCTCTGTGGGACTTGGGCCTCTCCAGAGGGGCACTTCTGTGGTCGGTGTGTACTAGGCCAGGCTGTGGATGGGGTCTGGCAGTGGCAAAGCCTACGTGCCCAGTCACGCGCTGGCACCGCAGGGTGCATGCTCTCTGCAGGACTTGGGCCTCTCTGGGGCGGTGCCTCTCTGGTCTAGACTGGATCATAGATTGGAATATTCAAGACAGTTAGGATGTCGATTCTCNGGAACTCGCTACAGGTTCCTCTGGTGACACAGGGTGTCACATGCATGACAATGGCCTCCAAGTTTTTTTCTTTTATGGTACTTTTTTTCTTTCTTTTTACTTTGTTCCAATTAACTTATCCGAGTTTTCATCATGCACTCCATTAGTAAATTCTTTTGACCTGTCCCCCAATATATCAATATTTACTTATAAGTTATATGTATATGTGCCACTATCTTTGGCTAATACCTAAAGGCACAATTGACAGAACGAGGCTTATCCTTAATGACAGTAGATATAAAACCTATTGAGTGTTTTGTTTATTTTTGTTGACTTTTGTGACCAATTGTCTAATTAGATAATCATGAGTTTTAACCTCATAATATGGCTGACAAAGAGCTCACACTAGGAGATGGAGTCATGCTACTACCCCATGTTCTTGTCAGTCCCTTGTGTTGCTGTCATCAATATTATGTCCACTGTGCAGTTTCTCTGTAGACATGTTCTTTTTTTTTTTTTTTTTCCTTTTTTTGTCTTTTTTCATGACCGGCAACGGATCGCAAC
>NW_007729986.1:5229-19484 GCF_000696425.1 Galeopterus variegatus
ATAAAGGGCTTAATGATACTTCTGTCTCTTTAAAATCTTATGCCTCTTCAAACTCAAAGCCTTTTGTTTATATCTTTTGTGTGGGTGTGTTTGCACCCAGGTTATCTGGCAACAGTCATCATCAACCAGCAGGTCATCCATAAGTGACGTGAAAAGCAGGTCTGAATTCTTCATATCACCCAGGAAAATGTTGGGCATAGAGTGGACAGTAGAACAAAACTTTGAATCAGGGGGTAGAAACTGGCCATACATGGAAAAATTCAGCCCTGAGATGCATGTGTCTGCAGAGTGTTAAATTTTTTTTTCACTCATTGCCAACATTTAAAAGTTATGAAATGTTGTATCAAGAGCCAGAATCCTAGCTTTCTTTAAAAGAGAAGATCTGGAAAGCCTCGCCTGCATGGTACCTATCAGCTGGAGCTGACTGCCCTTCTTGACAGGGCAAATACTCTCCAGTTTGTTCCAGTCTATGCCCCTTACTACTGATCCCTGACAGTATGATTGAGGATCAGGTGGTCATTTATCATTGTTCTTGTGCTTTTGATTTTATTGTAGGATGATTAAGAGGAAATGGATTATTTATTGAACCTACAGCAGATACTCTTGGTACCCTACATATTTCCCCCCTGCCTTTCCCTCTCATGCCCAAGGCTGCTTGTTACTGGTCATGGCTACAACTTGCCAAGCCAGAACTGCTGGCGAGTTAATGCTCTCCAAAGCAGCCCACAAACAATGACAGACAAGAAGTTGGTGGGTAAGAATAAGAATCCTAACCTCCTTGTCCCTCAGGTGGAGAAACCAAGACATGCTCCATTTTGTCTCCCAGAGAGTCCCCTGTTCCCAGGTTGAGCCCCAGTGGCCCACAGTGGTTGATAACACCCCATTTATTGGCTTCGTCTCCTTCTTGTCCTACCTGCCAGCTCCCCACCAGCACTTCCTAGAATCACCTCCCAGATAAACTACTTATTCTCAGTCCTTGTCTCAGATTTTGCGTTTCAGGAAACACAAATTAACACTCTTGTTTCTATGAGAAGCAAAGGAAAGCTTGTGAGAACCACATTTTGAGAAAATGGGATTGAAACTAGTTTTTTATTAGCATACTGGACCTGTGGGAATAGTCTTTACTTGCACAAGTTATGTCTATGTTGAAAGAGCATACTCAGCCCACTTCCCCTATTTACGTTACATTTCTGTAAGCATCTGAGTTGGCAAGTCCTGTTTCAATGGAATAAATAGATGAATGAATAAAAAGTAAAAATACCTAAATTACTTTGCATTGTTCTTAAGCTCAGAAAGTTTTAGGAAAGCTTCTGGGATTGAAATAAAAGATACAATTTGGAATCCAGTTGGACTCACACCGAGGCCAGTTTCCTGTAGCCTCTAAACAAATACTGAGATTTGGAAATAGTCCCTAAGTGATCGCTAGAGTTTCAAGACATGGAATGTTTCTTTGTGTCTGTTTTGTCTAATTATGTCATAGTAGATTCATGAGCCTTTAAAATGACAATCTTGCCTAATTTTCTTAGCAACAGGTTAGATGGTGAAGCCCTTTGAAGACCTCTCTGGCAGGCTGCAGAGTCATAATACCCGGGACTCTAGGTTTTGGGAGCTGAACAAAGAAAGAAAAAAAAAAATGAAAATGTAGCTGTAATTCTGGACCAAAGCATGCTCCATTTTTTATTGTATTTTCCTAAAAGCAATTAAATGATTTGGAACTAGCTAAAGATAAGTGTCTGTGATTTAGAGGTGTAGTCTTAAGGCAGGCGGGAATGGGGAGGAACTTGGCCTGAGATATGCATTGATGATCACGACCATTAAACTGGAATTATAGCCACTCTGTTGTGACTCAGAGATTTTCCTTTCTTTTCTTTCTCTACTGCTGCTTGCATTGTGCTATTTTCTTCTTCATTTTATTTATCAAGTGCCTTCTTGTTTCTTCGGCATTTAAGTGACCAGGTATATATCTGACAACCTTTAAGAATGACCAATATATTTCTCTTTAGTGCCTTTATCAATCATCTGTTTCACAGGCCAAGTAGGCAAAGGCATTACACTCTTCTGACCTATATATTGGAGGTGGCTGCCTAGAGTGCACTGTTGAGAAGGGCCCTAAGTTGCACCTAAGCTCAGTAAGCAGGTGCTGAAATTGATTGCTCATGTTTGCTATGAGTGGGGGGGTGGCCACCCAGGTACTACACACTTGCTATCTCTGCTATAGATGGAGGTGGCATCCTGGCCAACTGTGGGTTGCCTCTGATACCTGCTGGTGTTATGTTCAGCTAGAACACTACTGACCCACATAATGTGGGTATGTTTAAGGAAATTAATCATCAACATTTAAAAAATCATAAAATTTTACATGAAAAATTCAGATTTCTGGTTTCTGTTGGAAATTTGGAAGATCTGGTGAGATCATGTCTACCTGGCCAAGTGGCAATAATTTCTGAGGTTAAGGAGCAGATGTCTGTCCCTTTAGGTGGGATATGTGCTTCCCAGTTCTGCTCTGTATTATTTTCCTGAATTGGTACCTGCTGATCCTCTATAAGCATTTGAGTTGCAAGCACAAGTCCATGCTCATGCAAAGACTATTTCTAGTGTGTTGACACTCATCCCAGAAAAGGCAGAGAAGCCCAACCAAAAGGGCACTGACCTTGGAAGCAGGAGGTCTGCATTCATGTCTATGGCTCGTGTGACTTTCAGAAAGTCACTTAAACCCTTAATTCCTCAGTCCCTTTAGTTTTAAAATTAGAAGAGTCATCTCTTAGAGGGTTGTTTGGGTATTAGTTGAGATAATAGATTTGAAAGTGTTATAAATTGCTATGTATAAGGTAACAGATTAGTAATGATAATATTAAAAGCCACAAGAACCATATTATATGTATAGTGAAGAAAAACTAAATTATTTTTATGATGAAGAAAATTGCCTTCAATCAGAGGGCTTTTTTTTTTTTTTTCTTTTTGGATCTAAGAATGGAAAGAAGGTAGAAAGTAAGCAGAAAGTATAAAAATTTATTAAGGAATTTTTTTTTAAACAACAACAGAGTAGAAGGTTTGTACCTTTGCAATTAATAAGCAAAAGAAGTCAGGGAGCCAGAAGCAGCTGGGCCTGGTGTGGGCTTCTGCCACTGCAATGTGTGTGAAGCAGTCTGATTGGCTAGCAGCCTGTCAGCTGACCAGTTGTGGTTACTGGGTAACTTATTATTTGGGCAAATAAAGGAGAGTGTGTACAGTCTCAGGATCTGTATGACATTTCATGGAACCTAAAACAAATTTGACTGTGGGTGAGTGAGAAAGTTAGCATTAAAAGAGATGGATGCCATCGATTCTGTCTTTGTTTCATCTATTAAAATTAATAATATGAATTTGCCATTTTTGTAGGTCAGAAATGGTTGAATATTGGCAATGTCATATGGTTTTACCTAATATTAAAACAAAAACTGAAATAGACAACTAAGGGCTGACTTTGGGGCTTGGGTGACCTAGGAAGAAGCAAGGCTGAATCAGACCTGGCTCCTGCTCCCCAGATGCTTGCAGAAACCACACTGCTCAAGGCCGACCATAAGACGGCTGGTGACTGAGCTTCAGCAAACACAGTAGCAGGGAGGCTGACATCATCTGGGGCAATCTGGCAGGACCGCTGGAGGAGTGACCTGTGAACTGAGCCTTGAAAGAAGAGCAGGAGTGTGGAGTAGGCCTTGGTAATGGTGGTGATGGAAGATGTGTTTCTACTTTAAATTCCTCATTCCTAAATACAGTCATTTCTGGTGTCTGGCTTGGCAATGCCCAAGTCCACAAGGCCTGGGAACATCTGGAAGAAAAAAGAAATGGTTTCAGTCAACTATCCAGATGTAAGTCTGTGTGGGAGCACATCTGTATGTTTGTCAACATATGGAAATTAATATTAAAGTAAAAACGGAGGTAGAATATAATGACCAGGAAGTGGGTCCAGACTGACCAAGAAATAAATCAGCTTCTGTATCGATTATAAAGAGCACTGTACAGTATATATAGAATAAACAAATTCACATTTCCCATTGCTCCCATCTCCCTCCAAAGGTTTAATCTTTAGGAGCTGATAGCATAGGAGGGAACTTAGATTTGTTTTTATCTTACAGTCTGAGATGTGGCTGCGGCTTAACTTTGTCATTGTGATTATAACTAAAAATGACTCATGTTCATTTCCATCTCAGCAGCCAGGGATCACTTTGATAGTATTTTCATTTTTTTTTCTTTGGTACCATTTTCCACTGGGGGTTGTTACTAGAACTCTAGCAAGCATGGTTATTTGTTATAGCATGAAAAATGTCTATAAATCCTTAAGGACTTGTCATATTAGAAAGAATTTAACTGCATAATATAGGCAAAAATGTTGTACAATCAATGATAAGAATAAATAAGGAGCAGTGGGTGGTTCAAAGTGATATTGACATCGCACAATGGCAGCTATCTCTACCCCACCACACCTGCCCTAACCCTGGAGGGATGCTGAATCTCACTAATATTGTGTCAAGAGAAGAGAGTTTGAAGAGCTTCAGTTTTGAATATGTTATATATTAGTTTCTTTTGTGCATGTGGGTTGGGAATGGCTGTAATTTCTATTTTAGCTTCAGGTCTCTTCAAGATGTAGAAATTTTCTTTGTTTGAAAACAGACGGGGATTTCAGACAAAACTAGGCTATCATTGATAATGTGCTTAGTGTCAGTCAAAATAAATCTGTGGTAAGAATTCTAGGCAGATTGACTTTTTTTCCTGCAGGAGTTAAAATTTCTAGTTGGAAAGAAAGAATGTTGATGCAGAGGCCATGAGGAAGGATGAATCTAATAGTTCTAGAAAGAAATGTGTAGTTCTAGTCATTTGAGGCCCTTTGAAGTGAAAGCCCTGCACAGATCTTCATGGGAGGATGTTGGTTAGGAATCTCTGGGTTCCTGGGGGCTGCTGTCACACCAGTCTGAACTGCATGAATCCAGTCAGGCTCCGGTATGGCCTTGCACTGACTCTTCTGCCTTCATGTGTTTAATTGAGTAACCTGCCATAAAGGCAAAGATTTAGCTTGGCCATCAAGAAGTTAGAAAGTGTTTTCATTTCTCTGATGCTCCTCAGTCCTGATCTCCTTTGTTGTCTGTTCAATTTTAAAGCAGACCATTCCATCTATCGGGAGCTGCAAACAAACCTGCCTGTCACTTTTGATAGCAGTTTGAAATTAGTGGCAAATTGGATTTGGAATTAAGTGGTCATGTGAATGATCAGACTACACAAGCAGATCCTTCATGCAAAGCAATGAACTTTCTATTGGATTTATGAGATGGAGCTGAGGCAATGCATCCCGGACCTGGGCATCACTGCTTGATGGAATACTCATCTCCTATTTGTGTTTCATTTTTTCTGCTGCAGTTTGTCAGCGTCTGCCTCTGCCTATTTTACAGGCTTGGGCATTTAACAAAGGGCTGTGTTCTCTGTAGAACCTTTTCCTGTAAGCGATGCAAAGCAGAGGTCATAGAAACCCCATTCTGCCCTGTGGATGGGAAATGGACTCTCAGCATCCTACCACATAGTAATATGGATGGACTAATGTGAAAAATAATTCTAGAAGCACAGATCATCTTGATCCTTCTTAGGTTGAGGGTTTTTTTTTTTTTTAAATGTGATGTTTGGTGAATTAACTTTTCTGCTGCATTTTTTGCCAGAAAATCTGGGGATTACTGCTTGACACTGACACCCATTAAAATGTTAGTGCAGTTAATACATGAGATTATGTAAATCCTCAGAGAGGTTGTCCTTGAGCACTGGGTATCCAAATCTGGAGCCAGAGAGGTGCCTGGGTTGTGGAGAAAAAAATGGTTTATCTGGTGTGTGTATGTGTGTGTGTGTGTGTGTGCACACGTGTGTGTGGAGGGAAAGAGCCACAGATACTTTTCAAAGATGCAGGGGAACTGCTGACCCCAGTCTCTGAGCAGTGTCAGACCTACTTGGGAACACACAGCGCCCCTCTCTGCCTCCATGTTTATGCCGGAAGTCCTGGATCAGAGAGGTTATTCCTGAGGTCCATTCTAGCCTCATTCCTGAAAACTGAAATTAATGTTTAAGGGAAACTGCTAGAAAGTCTCAGAAGTCACTAACAGCTAAGTCAGGGAAATGAGAGCTGGCTTGTGCAGAGGCAAAAAGGATTTTAGGGAGAAGGGGAGGAGTCAGACACTGTCCCCCAGGACACTGAGCCAAAGAGTCCCTGCTTGTGCATGCCTGCCATGGCCTCAGGCCAGCACAATGCCAGCCATGTGGCATGATTCAGTGCATGAAAAATATGGAAAAAAAAATGAGGAGCCATCTTCCTGGAAGTGCTAACCAATGTTGTAGCAATAATGAAAACATTATTATTATTATTTGACATTACTGGAAAACTATTCTGGACCAAGTCCTGAGCTAAGTACTTTACATGAATTATCTGTTTTAATCATTACATATGCAAAATTTATATAGTAAGTGGGAGACATTTGTTTTCCTTTATGATAAAACAGAAGCTTAAAAAGGTTAAATGACTTACCTGCAGTCACATAGCTGATACATAGGGAAGCAGGACTCCAGAGACTATGCTTGTAACCATGATGCTCTACTGCCGTATCTGGAAGTTCCTGCTGGGGTTGTCCGTGTAGAGTGATTTCCCCTTCTCTGAGCTGTAAGCTGTGTGAGAGCAGGGACCACATCTGGCACGATCACTGCTGTGCCCCCAGAATCTGGCACAGTGGCCATGACATAGCGCACATTCATTAATACTTATTGAATGGATTTGGAGGAATGCAGACCCCTGCTACACACTGGTCAGGGTTGTTCTGAATGATCCTGCTCCTCTGCTTCAGCTCAGGGTCAGATCTCTCCCTACAGTAGACACTGTTGGTGCCTCAACCACAACCCTTTCTTCTGGCCAGTGCACCCATTCCCCATCTGCTGTGGGTGTTGGCCGGTCATGGTTCATACCTGTACCCTTTTCAGGAGGATTATCCTCGGCTGGCAGGGGCTGTCTTGCCTGGTGGTATCTGAGGTTAGGGGCTGCTCCCTTCTCCTCCCCTCACAGGGAAGGACCCAGCTAATGTCGGTAGTGCAATTTACACTCTAGAGCACCCATAAAATCAGATCAAGGATAAACTTCTCCTGAAAACACATTATTGCTCTGCTGCTTTTCCTTTCCTCATTTCCTAACAATCTCTCCTGAGAGCACCTCTCAATTAATTGCATGAATAAGAATCCCCGTCTCAGGCTCTGCATTTAGGAAACATGATCTAGGACATGCTAGAATGTAAAACTTGAAAGGAAAATATCTGTATATCTTCTACCACCTTTCTAACATATTCATACTCTAACCTCTTTCTGAACTTTTTGCTGAGGTCAACTGGGGTGGTTTTTGTTGTCTGCCATCAAAATAAATTCAACATATACAAACCCAAATCTCCCTGTTTTTATCAGTCAAGAGGAAGAAGTCTAGAACTCAGAAACTGGACAGAGTTTCTGTGATATCTCAATATGTTGAGGATGTGGGTATCTTGGTCTCAGATGGTGAGCAAGATATGGTAATGGAACAAACGGAAAATGCATCCTCACTGCAGGGAGGGTCTCATGTCTGTCACATCAGAGAAGCTTAGTTATCTGAAATTAGCACTCAAAGGAGCCCTTATAAGGCGCCTAAGAGAGATGCTGCTGCTGCCTGCTTTTGTTCTCATTGACAAGGTGCATTAGCAGGCTTGGATTCTGTCCAAATTCATCATTATCTTAAAGAATTTTGAGGTAGTTAATGGGATCTTTGACTGCACTAATAAGTACAGAGAATCTAGAAAAAGAGAGGAGAAAGCCTACTTTGCCTGTTGCTGCTCAGATGCTAGATAGAGTGGTGTGGTCAGTCAGGGAGGTGTCAGTTAAGTAGGGTGATTGACAATCTTGGTGGAAAAGGGCCAGGGTGGAAAGGCGTGGAAATCATCTTGCCTGAAGGACTGAAATTGTTGGGCCTGAAAACAAGAGCCATAATGGAGAAAGACAAGGACAGTCTTCATGTTTTGGAAAGGCTGCCACGTGATTGCAGAGGAAGAATTAACAGTGGGTGTAAGCTGCACAGGAAGTTTTGTCTCAACATAAGGAAGCCTTTCTATCAAAGTCTTTCAAGTGCTTGAAGGTTGTCTTGATTGGTTTCCCATCACAGGGCTGTTCAAGCTGCAGCCTGAGGGTCATTTGTCTGTGCTGTAGAATAGGACAGTGTGTGTTGTACAGGGGTCTATATTAAGGGGCCTCTGGGTTCCCTTCAGATCTTAAAGCCTGGGATTCTCTGAATTGGGTTTGAACAGAGAGACACACCTGGTGGAAATAATCTGGTTACATAGCTTTTCTGGGGGGAGATTCTTGGGAAGAATACTGTGGATGAAACGAAGAAAAGACCCAATACATTGCATTTGCAATATTTCCAGGCTTCAGCCCTCCAGCCTGAGCAGTGAGTAGTCACTACTGGGGCAGTTGGACATGTATCCTCAACCCATACAGCAGCCCTTCTCCTTGAGGGCTGTGCTATAGTTCCAGAGGGTTCAGGGGAAGTATGGTTTGGATAACACCACCAGTGCAGAATCTGGAGGTGCTGGTTCTGCTTCTTGTGAGCCTTCTCATCTCGGGAAAGTCCTCTGAGCCTCCGTTTCTTGTGAAGTTAACAATTTCTGCCACATCTACACATGAGACAAAAGGGGAGATGGGAACATACCCAGAGATGACTTCATGTTTCCAGGCTCAGCAGTGTCAGATCAACAGGCCAATTCTGACAGAAATGCCACATTCACTGTGGAAGGTGCTGAGTTCCTTATGAGACACGTTGAGGTTGTTGGGGAGATGGGAATCTGGATAGATATCCTGGAGCCCGGGTAAGACAGAAATCAGGGCTGGGTCCAAGAATCTGGAAGCCACTAGGAAGAAGTAATTACCGAGGCCCTATGCGTAGATGATCCCTGAGGGGAAAAGCATTCAGAGAAAGAATGGATGCTTCAGATAGAACTTGGAGGGGGAGGGAAAGTCAGGTAGTGGAGAATTAATAGAAGTAATCGAGGGAACCCAGGACAGTGATTCACAGCAGAAGAGCCTGGAGAGGGGAAGAAGGAAAGCTGCTAAGATTCATGGAACAAGTGTTTGATTAATAGCATTAGATTTTCAGGGCTCATCAGGGGGACCAGAAATGGCAAGGGACGGTGGGCTAGGTGACTGGAAAGTCACTAGTAGTGAATAGACAGTACAGGGCTCTCTTGGTTGTAACCTAACTCAAACTACCAGAGTCTAAAATGGGAACGATTGGCTCTTAAGATCAAAGGAAGAATTGATTCAGAAAACCACAAAAAGGAACAGAGATGTAGTTATCCTTAGAATGGCTGGAACCGGAAACTCCAACACTGACAAGTCTCTCTCGGCCTCTTATTCTTGCTTCTCTCTGCTCGTTGGTCTCATTTTTTCAGAGCGCTTTTCTACAAGGTAGGAAACCCGGCCACCATCAACTCTAAGTCCTCATCGTCTTAACTACCGAGAGACTGAATATACAAATGGACAATGGCCAGACCATGTATAAAAATAGAACTCTGACCCACAACCTGCAGCAGCCTGCCCAGAAAACCAGTCCCCTTACTTACAATAAACAAGCCAGGGCGCCAACCTGGCATAAATCAGACTTATAGGACATCAGATGCTATTTCTAGTAACAACCCAAGAAATGAAACAACAAATTCTATAATAATTAACCCCACATGGCCAGGACTTGATTGATAACTGACAGTTTTTCTAATTTTTGTCCCTGGTTCCAAATTAGAACCGAGCAGATAAAGCCAAACATGCACCCCTAACCAATCGCATAAAATACCTGGCTTCCCCATGACAGCAGCCTCCAATCAGGGCACATCCAAAGCCTTCCCTTATTGCCACTATGAAGCGTTCCTACTCCCACTCCTCTTTCTGCATTTGAGTCTCTGCTGAAATACAAGTGATGGTGGCTGACTTTCTTGCTGTAGCAAGCTCTGAATACATAGCCTTTGTTAGTTCTCATTTGGTTCGAACACATTTCATGCCCAGAGAGGGAAAGGGCTTTCTTTCACCAGTTCCAATGAGAAATCCCATGACAGCATTTAGATTGGCCTGTCTTGTACCATCATAGCTCCATCCCTGAGCCAATCACTGTTGCCATTGTGGGCATACAATATTTCACTTAGATTAGGTGCCTACCCTTCAAAATGATGACAGCTCCCATTCTGATTAAATACCCAGCCCTAGCCCTAACACTAGCCGGAGCTAGTTTTTAGTTCTCCTAAAAGAAGGAGCAGTTCTGGATTCCCATAACTGATGCCAGTTGGGATGGACAGTGCTGGGAAGACAAAAGAGTTAAAGTCCTCTGGAGAGAATTGAGAGCTGCAGCTGATCAGAAAGGGCCATGCCAGGGTGTGCATCTGCTGGAAAGATGGAGTGGGGGGAGGAAAGGGGTGGAGAGATTGGGACTTGAAAAGACTTGTTTCAGACATTCTAGTGCTAACATGAGGACAGGGTCAGAAGGAAGACTGACAGCCAAAGGGGCCAAAATCACCTCGGGGGTGGAAGCAGATAATGGGCTGCAGAAATAAGGGAGCTCTAAGTCAAAGTAAGAGCTTGGTATTTTCAACCAAGTCATTTTCCTTAACCTTCTTGCCCCTTTCAACTCTCCTATTCTTCCTCCTGATCTCTTTTTCTGCTAAAAGGACAAACCAAGTGACAGAGGCTGAGCTTTGAAAAGGGCATGTGCTGCAGGATTCTTGGACATCTGCTTTCTGTGCTTCCTCCCCCCTGAGTCTCCAGTTGCTGCACCTTGACTCCTGCCAGAGTGTCCCCTCCACCCCCTCCTGCCTCTCCCCAGGAGAAGGTCTTGGTGTTTTGAGGCTTCCCTAATGATATGAAGCTGACTCCTCTGGCTGATGACACACATTCTGCTTTATTTATTCACTATAGAGCTAGTATGTCTGCAGGGGCCAGTGAGAAGGGAAGGAAAATTTAAAGCAGAACCAGAAGATGCTTCTGTTCCTTGCTTCCTCTCTCGGGAATACCGTAGGAGCACAGCAGGGCCAGTACTCTTTCCCTCTTTCTTTAGGAAAGCTGCTCTGGCATGGGAGGGCGTCAGGTTCTCCTGGGTGATCTTCATCAGCATTAGCTCCGAGGATGTGGAAGTGGTGACATCCCGGACAGCTGGAGGCTGATGAATCCAGCCAGCCCAATTTTCTCAGCCTCTTTTCTCTTTTCTAGTGTCTGGAAAAAAGGCAGATTCAAAAAAGCAAATTCAGGTTTCCCCTGGTAAGACTTGAATGTCTCCTCTAGGGAAGTAACTGACATTTCCAGAAATGGCAGAGGTGGAGAACAAAACCAAGGGGAACAGATGCTAAGCAAGGTCACTGCCCTGAGGAGGTCCAAAGCCTGTGGCCACTGCTCCCTGGAGGTGATTCCTGTGGAAACCAGCATCTCTGCACATGAGGGTGATGGTGATGAGGGGGCGTCTGCCTGTCCTGTGCCCCTAATGGCAGAGCAGGAGGAACCTTCAGGGGATCTCTTCTGACTTGCTGTCTATCCCTGACAGATGGTCTATGGTACAGCTGATCTTTCTCTGGCCAACTTAGTGACTGGCATGTGTTTGGTTCAGGGGTACCCATTGGAGCTGAAATCTGTCTTCAACTAAGTTTGGTTTCTGTTGACTTCATATAATCTAGTTATGAATCTGATGGCTTTGTTTTGTTTCTTGTTCTTGCCTTGGTTCTTGACTTTCTAAATGTCACTGTAGATTTAAACACTTCTAGCGAGGGTAAGTCTAAGCTCTAGAAGCCTCTCTCCCTGCCATAAGTGCCTGATTTTCTGGGAAGAGGCAAGGAAATGTGCCTGAGTTCTAGTCCAATATCGTTCTGTGCTCTACTCTGAGTCATCAGGATGGCTGCTGCTATCCTGTGCAGAGCCTGGCAGGTCCCAACAAGAGCCACATGGCCTCTCCTTGGCTTCACCTCCATTGTGCCACTCATGGTGACATAGAGACCCTGGTGAAAGGCCACATTCCAAGATGTGCCAATTTGAGTTCTGCCCCCCTCCTGCTCACCAATGTCTGCTGTGCTCCCTGCCGGTGGCCTCTGAGAGAACACTGATCCCCTGTCCTGTGCCTGTTCCTTTGAGGTACCAGTTTCCATAGAAAGGGGGAGAAGGTGACTGTGTTTTGTGTTTTGCTTCCTGGGTCCCAAAGCATGGCTGCTTGTGTTTCAAACTTCACAAAACCCCTCATGAAAACAATTCCCCCCTCTCTCATCTCTCCCCGCAGAGCCTCTTCCTATAGACGTTGTCCCTTTGGGCGACGTTGCTCTATTCATCTCTCTGCCTCTACCTGCACTATCTTCAGGAATCTGAATGTGAAATATCTTGCTCCAGGCCTTCTTCCTTCTATATCAACTCATGCAAATAGAATACCTGGAGGAACGACCAGCCAACCAATTTATCAGACATAACCAGATCCTACAATCCACTTCAGGCTTTGTTGGAGTCCTTACAGCACATGCGCAGCAAGACATGCAAGACATCTGAAATAAGTCTCGATGCCATCTCCTGCATAAAGCCTGCCTTATTTACACAGCCGGATGTTTTTCTCTATTCTCTGAACCCTTAGAGTCCTATGTTTGGGTTTTTCTTCAGGCTGATATTGTACATTGCTTTAAGTCATAGTTAGTTCTGAATTTACACTTGGTAAAGTTTAAGCTCCATGGAGCTGACACGGAATACATTTAAGTGCCTGGCACATAGTAGGCCTTCAGTACTTGTGTGTGTGTGTCTGTATACATGCACATAAACACACACAAATATATGTATGTTTTCCCTCCATACTTTCACAGAGGCCTCTGCTATCTTTGGCACTCAGCAGACAATAATAGTTCCTGTAGAAAGAGTGGAGTGATTTTTTTGTGTGTATGTGTTTGTGGGCTTCACATCACTACCTGGATCTTGCAACAGGAAGCATTCCCCTGACCCCTCTCAGGAGAGAGGCTGGTGGCATGTCTGCATCAAATCCTGCCTCTGGAAATGGAAAACTTTCCATGCTGAGGAAGATTGTGGAAGCTCAGAATGAAAAGTTTAATCATGTCCATTCTGTGCATAATGAGAGCTTCTTCTCAAGGCTGAGGGAAACACTCATTCTCCAGGTGAGGACAGCAATTTACCTGTTGCTTGGTGGGTGGCTTAGGAATTGGTCCTCATTTCCACACAGCTTTTGCCTTGTCCCACTGGGAAACTCCAGCTCCTGCTCACATATTCCCCCCAGCAGGGGCTCACAGGCCAAGCAACACTTTAAGAGAAAGGACTGAGAAGCTTGAAATTCAATGATTTGGTCCTGTCCTTGGAAAAAACGCAGTGTCAGAACCATGTAGCGTTAGGTAATTATTTTGCAACAGCACTGGTTTTTATCACTGAAAGAAAGTGGGTGCTCATGGATGCTGGGCAGATAGCAATATATCATTTTCAAGCTGGCCACACATACTTTCTCAGCTGCTGTCTGGGGGAAATGGGATTTGTTTATTCTGAATAAAAATCAGTATGATTGCCTTTGCTGTCACTGAGTTCAGGACATCCTCATCAGTGCAGGCCTGCCTTGATTACCTGCAGACAGATGGCAGCCCCAATCTGAGCATGGTGTGCCACCCTGTTCTTGTGTCTGCTGTTATTTAACAAGCTGCATATCCTGATTGGAAGCATGTATCAAGTACCTCTTTGGGGGCTGAATTCCTTCCTGATGGAGTATTCTGAGGCAGCATACTTGAGTCACTATGTGTTGAAAACTTTCCTTTCCACACAGATTGATTTGTGTTAGGTAACTCTTCATCTCTTGGAGTTCTGCTTTGATTGCAATTAATGTCAAAAATATTTTTAGTTACTACTTTGACTTCTGTTGTTCTTTGCATCATGAATATTTTTGTAAGACTGTGAAAAGCCTGGGAGATTTTATTGGGAAATTTTCAACTCCTATGGGAATTTTAGAATAACCATATAATGTAATAAAAATAAATTTGCCATTTTTTTTTTCCCTGGGGAGACTGCTGAATGTGTTTGGATGGCATATTTTGATAAGCTTTTAAAAGTAGAGAGGAGATGGGACCCTAGATGTGGGTAGAAGTGTTTTGCATAGTTCAAGGGGAAGAATTTGTTTTTTATTCTGGGAAGGGGGCAGGGACAGATAAAGAGAGAGGGAAAGAGTCAGGGAGAAGGTGGAA
>NW_007729986.1:20571-21608 GCF_000696425.1 Galeopterus variegatus
AAAGTTCTTTTCAGCTCTGGAGCAATATAACTTGAGACATTGCATTCACGCATTCCTTCCTTCACTCACTCATTCTATCTGATTCTATTTATAAATCGCCAACTCTATGTTCAGCCTTAAGCTGGGATCTGTGAGGCAGACACTAAAATAAAGACAGTTTATGCCTCAAGAAACTTAATGTCTCATTGGGGAGGTATGCTCATGGGAAAGTCTGAAATCTTCAAAAGTTCAACTTAGCAGAATTTTATTTTAATGCAATGAATTGCTCTTCCATTTCATAGTGGCTTAGATTTGGTTAAAGTGCTGATTAAACCATCTCCTCTCCTAGACATTTTATATTTATACATAAAATGAAGGGGAACCAACAACCTCTTTGTCCCTGGCCCCTGTCTGCATTGTTATATGACTTGTCTGCATGTAACAGAATACAGAAGGGTGTAGGAAATGCTTCTTGCCAGAAATAGCTAAAGAAGACCACAGAACTTTGGGTGAAGAGCCAGGGCAGACTCAGGAATCTCCTCATTGCTCCAAGTTCTCACCTTTACTTGTCAGGCACCATGCAGGGCATCAAGACACAGACATGTTAAGGAGCTCAAAGTCTAGGGAAGCCTTTTAAAATCAGGACTCTGGAAATCCTGGGACAGAAATCAACACGGTCAAGCTTGAAAAAAGGGGAATTTATGAAAAGACACACTAACCAGGGAAAGAGGGGCAGCTGTGTATCAGGCCTTGGAGACGCCTGGACTCTAGGGTCAAGTGCTGACCGCATCCCCTTCATACCTCTCAGCTTGGCTTCTCTGCATGTGGCCTTTCTTCCCGTCCACCCTGTACAGCTCTGGGATCTCTCACACTTCTCAACTTTGTTACCACTGAAGGATGAGTTCGTTTTCTTGAATTCTAGTTTGAAAATTTCGCAGAAGTACCAAAGATTGCCTTGGCTTGGATCGGCCAGAGATGAGGTGCCATGTATAGGAGCCTGAAGACCCTCTTGCTTGGAGATGGGAAGGAACAATTTCCCAAAACAACAGGTGCTGGAT
>NW_007729986.1:22250-34009 GCF_000696425.1 Galeopterus variegatus
AATACTTGATATGAAAATGGTATGCACAGGGTGCTATTGGGCTACATAAGAGGGGCTCTAACCCAGACTAGTCAGGTGGAAGTGGATGCTGGCAGCAGGGGAGTAAAGGAATGATGGCTCAGGTAGAAGGGGAATCTTGGCAGCAGCCCATGAAAGGGGAGGCTGGGGCTGTGCATAGTGGGGATGCTGGGAAAGCTTAGGGGACATGAGGCTAGACACATCAGCAGGGACAAAATCTCATGGGTCATATGACTCGAATTCTGGAGTCTGACATTTATCCATGGATGAATGGAGTAACATTTAAGAGTTTCAAGCAGGAAATAACATAATGAGATTTGGATTTTAGGGAGACCACACAGGCTGCTGGGGTAGAGAATGGGTCTGAAAAAAGTAGGGGAGAAAAGTGAGGAAGATAAACAGCTGTCCAGGTGGGCAGTGGTGGCATCAGAAGGCATGGGGTGAGTTGGACACGTTTGAGTGACTTTAAGGAGACAGGACTATGGCATGGATTGGGCTTGGGTTGGCCCAGGGACAGGAGAGAAGTGTGGATAAAATCAGCAAATGCTGTGGCATAATTCTCTAATTTGTTTGGAATACAGCTCACCTGGATGTCCTCCTCTTTTTTGTAGATTACCATAAACTTGTGATATATTAAAACAATTTTTAAAAAGTAACTCTATGATACTGTTCTAAGTCACATGCTATCTCTAGCAGGTAAGTGATAAATTTTTTTTTAATTGGTGGAAAAAAAACTGAGAACATTTGGTTTATTAAGTTAATATTTTGCCTCTGAGAACGAGAAAAGTTCTCTTTTTAAAAATTTCGATAGCAGAAAACCTATCTTCTCATTCATGGCAAGCCACTGTTCAATGGGAGGATTTTTGAGAGTTTTGAGAGTTACTGGAGTCAACGTGAGAAGTTGGGGGCAGAAGCAGAGCATTGAAAATAAGACTGGAAAAGTAATTCATTGGTAGATCAAATGAAAGTAATTCATTGGTAGATCAAATGATGCAGTGGACATTGATGAGTTCCCATCACAGATTTTGCCATTTCCACGTTTTACTTGTATTTTCATTTATTTACTACTTTTTTCCCTTGAGTAGATTTACTTTTTAAACTTAAGTTCATTGTGAAAGGACAATTTATAGTACTGTCATAGGAGGAAAACCAGTTTCACTTGCCAAAAAAGAAGATAACATAAAATAAGTGGAATAGAAACAAAACAATGTTAATAAATTCTAGTTAAAATAGCACTACTTGGAAGGCTTCCCTCCTAAGGTCTGATTGCCTGCCTTTTTATCAAGCATCTCTATGAGTTTACTAGGAGCCTTTCTTCTGGGCATGCGTCTTGACTACATGTTCCAGCCTCCCTTGCAGTGGCTGTGGTCATGTGACTGAGTTCTAGCTAATAGAATGGGACAGAAGTGATGATACCACCTCAAGGCCTTCCACGTAATCCTTCTCCTATCTTCTCTTTTCCACATCTGCTAGTTGAATGAAGAGGAGCCAAAAAAAATCTGAGACCCTAGCATATGGTAGAGCCACAGGATGGCAGGAGCCTGGGTCCCTGAGTCACCATGTGGAAGACTGCTTATGGAGTGAAAAGTAACTTTGTATTGTACAAATCCACTGAGATTTTGGGTTTTGTTTGTTTGTTTTTGTTTTTACAGCACTAAGCCTACTTTGACTAAAATACTGGTAAAGACATGCTTGCCCAAACTGAAATTTTCTCCATTTTCCTTGTGTAATAAAAAAAGGGCAAAATAAATCTTAAAAGCTAAAAATATTTTTCCTCTACAATTCTATAGGATTTAATGCTGGGTCTATTAGCCTCATAACACCATCTTTCATCCCATCCTCTGGGAAAAGTTAGAGCAGGTCATTGTGTGCCAGGCTTCAGAATTTGGACTTTATCTCTCCTAATCATTCATCCCTCTGTTCTCAAGTTGTTCTCTTTCTACCCCAAATATGCCAGAAGATTCATATATGCTCTCATTAGTAATAATGGCCAAGCAGCATAGTGATTATTTCTCATCCATAGCATGGCTATCCCCTTCTTAGGTTGGGATGGAGAAAGCATATCAAAATCTGGAGTGGTAAGGCATATGAAATGTTATAAGCAACTACCACCTCCTTCTCAAACATACATGCTTCCAATTCAGATATGGCCCCACCTTGTGATACCCAAAGCTTCAGTGTCTATGGCTCAGCTTTGAAGGATACTAAGTAGGGCAATGACACAATTAGATCTGTGGTTTAAAAACAAAATTCCAGTGACAGCAAGAAAGATGGATTGGAGAGGGTGGGAACTGGAGTCTGTGTTTAGGGCAGAGCTGAATTACATCTTCATTTCTCTTTGGTTATTGAGAAGTGAGTCTCAATTGTATTATGAAAATGGGTGGTTCATCTTTTTCATGTGCTGGAGAGGAGATAATTTAATTTGAACATTATCCACTATATTCAGGCTATACTCTTCCATCACAGGTGAAGAGACTGCAGTCCATGTATCGTGAACGGAATGTTGGAGATTAATTAGAAGTACCACAAGATGGCTCACATGCTGTAAACTCTTTTTCAAATTGCACTTAATTAACATTTGCTTACAGAATCTCCTTTCTCTGCTGAACATCGTGCATTTAAACTGTATTTTTCCTGTCCCCTTGTCCATGTCCTTGGCTACTTTGGAGGCTCCGGTCCAACTTCTTTTCCACTTCATTCCTTTTATAGACCCAGAGAAAAATGAAGGAGCATCATAATTAACATCTCACAGCAGAGGCTGTTGAGTCCCTTGCTGTCTCACATCCCACTCCTTTTTTTTCTATCACCAGGGCAGGAACTTGTCCTTAATGCCAGCCACATTTCATGGGATGACATAAAGTTCTAGTCCTACCTCTTCTAGGAAGCCCGGAGGTCTCTGGTCAGAGCCAACCTCTCTTCAAACTCCTGTAGCACCTGCAGGACAGAATGAGTCATACTCCAGCTTGTGCTGTGCTGTAATTGTGTCTAGTGTGTAATCTGCTTTATAAGAATACAGGCTTGCGTAGTTCAGGATCGTGTTTCCTTTTTGTCTTTTTTCGTGACTGGTAACGGGATCGCAACCCTCGGTGTCGTGCCCGCACCATGCTCAACCAGTGAGCGGACCGGTCTCTATAAGGGATCCGAACCCTCGGTGGGAGCGCTGCCCTCTACTGAGTGTGCCACTGGGCTGGCCCAGGATCGTGTTTCCTATTTTACTTTAAAGAATGGCCCTCTGCAAGGAAGCATATGTGTACCAACCCCAACACTTTAATCAAGGTGTTCTGTGTGCCACCCGAAAGAAAGCTGTGGCTGAAGAAAGCAGTGAATGCTACTCTGCATTGTTCACAAAGAAACCTACTCCACTGTGTGTGTGAGAGAAGGCCTTAAAAATTGTAGGAAAATTATCTCTTGTTCAAAAAAATAAATTTAAACCAGAAATGGTAAATAGACATCCAAATTTAGCCCACAAAGGGTTTCACTTGGATTTTAAAAATTTAAATATTTGAAGATTTCATATAAAAATCTAGATTTTTCCCCCAGAAATGCATATGATATGGCAAGCCTGAGCTCAGATCACACATAACAATAGTGTGGTGACACGGAATAGCAGCTGTTCCTTTACGTGGACAGAGGAGGGCACGAACTCTGCCAGTTTCCACTTTGTCCACTACACACAATGACTACATTGGCTGCTGGGACCCAGTGGTCATTTGACTTTGCAGTCCTTGAGACTGCGCTGTCTCTGAGACTTTAAGTTTCTCCTTTGAATGTACGTGTCTTAACATTTGCCATTTGGATGAATGTGTGTGTGTGTGTGTGAATGTGTATTTCAAAATTTACGTGTTGGATAATTGCAAGACAGAGTGTATTTGAAGCTCACACTACTTTAATGGCCATCAGATCTGGGGCACTCTTGTGTGCAACCTGGGGATTATAATGGGACTCACAATCATAGACTTTCTACTGCATTATTCGAGATGGACTAACTCACACTTGGGACATGTCCTGCTTGGGAGAGGAAGAGAAAGTCACAGGGTGGATAAAAGGCAGGTTTCTCTAAAACTGGTAGCTAATGATCCTGAGATTAGAAGCAGCAAGTGCTTTCTCAGATCCCTAGAGGGCAGAAGAGCAAGGTTAGAAACCAGGGAATCACCCTCTCTCCCTTAAAGTTTTAACGTCATGAATACTTTTTTCCTGGACAAAGCAAAAGCCATATTTAAAACACAGTTTAAAATTTCCCCCACTCCTCCTATTCTGAATGTTGTGACATCTTTTAGTGACTTCAACACTTCAGTACAATCTTACCTCCTTGGGCTTGGATGGCAGTACCGAGGACAAAGAGATGAGAAGTGTGGCTTGTCCACATTCACCCCGATGCTAGTGCCCGTGCTGTGGGGTGACCCTAGGTGTCAGCCGGCAGTAAAGTATGCTTTTATTTTCCATATTCTTGTCTCACTACTCTACTCTACCTTCAAAACTTTCTTTTGCATTTTTAATTTCAACCATTATATTTTTTATTTTCTGAGAGCTCTCTCTTGTTTGCTGGTATTTCTCTTTTAAAAAGCATATTGTCCTTGTTTTAAGCAGCTGCTCCCTCTTCTACAGAGACTTGCATGCATGCTCTTGGGACCAACTTTCTCCTCTGTATCTCATCAGTAAACACCTTTTCCCCTAGTTAGTGTTCCAAAAATATATGTTGAAATATTTTCGTTGTGAATGGCCTCATTCTTTTTCTCTCTTTTTAATTCACTTTCTATCTTTGGTATGGCGAGAGGGAGAGAGAGAGAAGGAGGGAGGAAGAGATGAAGACAGGAAGGGGGAGAGAGAGAGAGAGACCTCAGGAAGCAGAGTAATGAATTCAAAAGAAAAAAAGGGGGGGTGGAGAAAAGAGAGAGAATGTGTGCATGTGCTTACACTGCCCTAAACTTTCAGTGTCAGGTTTAATCAGTGGAAGGTTGATGAATGAACCATCAGCCTTTTTTTCCCCTGGGGAAAGGGTTCTCACTTTTCCCCTGTCTTTCGAGGGGGATTGTGACCTGTGTTGGCTAGCTGTCTGTCAAATCCTGTGCTTCCTTCCACAGTGTGAAGTTGCTGCCAGGGGACAGTTGGTTGGCCAGGGACACATTTCTCTCTGCATCCATATGCAGCCATGTGAATGGTTTTTGGCAATGCCACATGAGTAGAAGTGAGATATGTCACATTCTGGCTGTGGTTTTTAAGGAGCAGGTGTGTTCTATACACTGTATCTAACTCTTTTGTCCATTTGAATGCAGGAGCCTCTGAGGCTTTAGGGGATGGTGGAGTCACAGATTCAAGAAGACTTGGTCACGGAATTGTCACATGAGGAAAGTTGCTTACTAACTGGCAATACCCACGTTAGCGCCCCAGCTAGAAGTAAACTTCCTTTGTGGCAAGCCACTGACATTTTGAGGTTTATTTGTTATAACAACCGGCAGTGCCCTAACTAAGATCGTATTCCAGAAATTACATACCACTTTCCTAGGGCCTGATTGGAAAGTGGCCTATACTTAGGACTAGTTAGAAATTAGATGAAACTTCTAAACAACAACACAGGTATTGAGACTCCCAGACCGGGATCATTTGTCTTCTCTTAAAAATGTCTCTATTGTTCAGGTTTTTAGGGTTTTTACATACAAGCTGACAGAGAATGCGTCTGCAGTTTTACAAGGTGGTAATTTTTTCTTTTTGGGGCCATAAATGTGGCTTAAAGGCCTGATATCGGGATCCATCTTCCATGTGAAAATAATGAGCTCTTAACTTTGTGCAGTGATTTCTTGTGTACAAAGTGCTCACAAAGCATTAGTTCATTCACCAAAAGCCAAAAAGAGAAAAAGAAATCAGAAATGTAGGTGGTAGGGATGGAGTCAGAGCTGGAGGAATTAGGGCACTGTCTCCAAAGTTTAATGGGATCAGCTTCCACTACGAGGGCACATTCTCCACATCTGCACCTGGGACAGACCTGTGGAAGGACCAGACAGACTGCACCAGGGCTGATTCTTCTCCTTCCTTTGACCTGGTCTTTAGATTTGTTAATGGCACGATCCATTAGGCAGCAGCTGAACTGTTGGCTTTTCCTGAGCAGGCTTTGGAAGGCAGTCTGTGCTTAAGATGGCCTTGACTCCATTCAGTTTCAATCCATTTGTTTTATTTTTGTGTTTTAGCTCTCAGACTCTCAAGGGTACCTTATTGGCACCTGTATGTATCAACTGCACCATCATTCTATAGATAAGGAGATTGAAGCGCAGAGAGAGGGAGGGATTTACTCAAGGTCACCCCATAAGTGAGAGACAGGACTGTCTTCCAGGGGCTTGCCAGCAGCTGAAGAGACAGGCACCTAAGGATGTAACCACTTGTCCTGGCTGAGCCTAAGGAGCAATGTGGGCATGGGACACCTGTGGCCCTCCTCTCCACCCTCTCTATTTTTAAAGACCGAGTTAAAAACTCAAGTAGTGTCAGGGATTGGTGTTTAGATATAGGCAGGCATATTGAGAGAGCCCTGATAAAAGTCAGACTGGGAAGCCAGACAACAGAGGCCCTGGGAAAGAAGCTGTCCTAGGAAAGAGGGTCTGGAGGAGGAGTGAGGATGGAGGCTCTGAAGGGAGTGGCAGGTGGGGGCATCATTCCCCTGCCCCCTACAGGGTAGTGAGGAAGTGAAGAGTATCCTGAACAAGATGGTGGCATCAATGGTGTCAGTAATTTGGGTGGTGGCCCAAGCCTCCCTGGGGAGAGTAGCCAGGCAGCGGCTTGAAGGTGAGTTAGAGCAATAGCGCAGCAACACGTTGAGAAGTGGGATGGATTGGTCGGGGAGCACAGTGAGACTCCAGAAAGCTCCCCAAGTGGTTCTGATTGAGACAAGGGAGGAGCCTTGAAAAGAGGAGGCTGAGCCCCCACATTTCCCTGGGATGCCTATCAAGATAGAAAAAGGCAGGCTGCAGCTGATGACCACCTCGTTGGTACCCACAGACAAGTAAGGCCTGGCAGACTCAGGTTATTCAGAGTTCCAATGACGCGTCCTAATCAAGAGAGCTCTAATCAAGATAAGGGGTGCTGATTAAGTATGTTGGGAAACTAGGGTGTCTAAGTTCCTGGGGATGGTCTTTCCTCCTTGGCAGGCTGCCTCCTCCTGGATACACGATACTGAGTAACCTAGCTCTTTCCATCCATGCACTCAAAACACCGACACTGTGTCTGACACTGGCATTAGCAGGTCTTCAGGTTCATAATATTTCATGAATTTTGCATTTGCTTTCTTTGTCCTGGTACATTCAACTTCGTAATGTGGGGAAACCCTAAGCCTTCCCCAAATCTCAGCAAATTCATGTGGATTCCTCACTTCTGCTGCTTTCTGCTGCTCTGCCCATGTCTCCCTGTGTGCCCAGCTCAGGTTCTTCCCTGGATTTCATTACAAACCCACCCAGAGCAAACCGTTCATGAGTTTTTGCTTCCTTTCTTTTGCACACTGCCCAGCTGCCTACCATTGATCTCCTCTCTCTCTGCCTTCTTTCAATCACCTCTTCCTCCCGCCCCTTTCAGAGCAAACATGTGCTCCTCTTCCTGTCTCACACAGAGCTGTTTCCTGCTGTTCCCTTCCCACAGCCCTAGAGCTGACCAGCTTCCATCCTGAGCATGCTTATCAAGATGTATTCCCAACAAATACCATCCTCCATTCCCCTCCCTAAGAGGGTTTCCTGGGGGGAGAATACTATTTCCTCTTCCAGGTTCTAGTTTGTTTTTCTCAAGTAGTTTCTTTCCCTCTCACATTAAATCATCCACCAGCAGACATCAACTCAGTGGCTCTTATCTTTTGTGGTGCATCCCGGAGAGGTTAAAAACAAAACAAAACAAAAACAGATTCTGGAGTTCCACCCAAGATTTTCATGCTATTGTTCTGAGAACCACAGCTCATCAGCCCTTATTCTGGGGATATCTTCCATCATTGAAAATCTGCTGTTTGCCAGCATCCTTATAGGCTCCCTGGGGTTTCAGAAAGAGCATAATGGCTGGGATGGGCGTGGGGATGCTGGCTCATCTGCCATGATCAACAAGAGAAAACTCTGGGACAATATTCAACAAGTAGCTGAGAATGTGGAACCAATAGGTGTTTTGAGAGCTTGGAGAAGGAAGGCACCTACAGTCTCTGGAAGAGTGCCTAGCACAGAGCCAGGACTCAATGACCGGCTAGATAAAGGGTCTCTTGAGTAGACGGAGCATGAGCAATAGGTGAGATTGGGGTGGGCAAAGTAGAGGAATAAATTGAAAGGACACTACAAGTCAAAGTTTGGAGGCAGGGATGCATGTTGTCACTTTGGTGTTTGGGAATGCCTCTGGTCTGACTAACCTGGAAGAAGCAGAGGTAGGCCAAGATGGGGGCCTGGAAGGCTGGGCTTTTGGAAGTGGAGGGCCAGGCATGGGTTATAAGTTGGGGTGACAGACAGAGGGTGCATAGACAGTGGTGTTTTTGAGGGACTGATATAAATTGGTGTGTGGGGTTTTCCAAGAGTGAGAGAGATGAATGGATGGATGGAGAGAGACATGCATTGGAACTGAGGTGCTACTGGTGAACCCCAAACCCCAGGTATAGCCAAGAATGAGCCTTTCTTCCTTGGCACCTCAAATAATATTTGTTAGCCCAGAACACTTTCCCCTGGGGCCCTCAATCCTGGAATCAAGTTAGGAGCAGAGTTCTTAAAAGAGAAAATGTCCTCAAGGTGACCTGTACTTCCTCTGAGAAATGAGCATGACTTCATGTTCTCATCTGATGCCACTGCTCATGCTTTGAACTTCAGCTGCTCCTTGCTCCGATGTAATCCAGGCTGAGGCATGGACATTCTCCAACAGGAGGGGAGGCCCAGCCTTATTTATTAATTCACTTTTTCACATGAACGGCATGTTTGCTTTGCCTTGTTTTTAAATCAATAAAAATGTTCAGTAAACTCAAGTTTTATAGACAGTAATAGTCTCCTGGCTATGATGATGAGCTCTGGCATTTTGCTTAAGGGGAGACTGTCATCAGAGCATGACTGAAGTGGTTACTACTGGGGAAGAATGCTAATATTCCTCAGATGTCTGCATGTGAGGGTGGAAATTAGCTGCTTATCAATGGGCTTCAGTGGAGAAAGGGCAGCCCCTTCGTGCTGGGCAGGCAGCCTCTGTAAGAAAGGGCTTTTTCCTCTGCTCCCAGACCTGCTGTGCCATTGGGGACCGTCCCAGTTGTATTTTGCCCTGATTGGATTCTGATGGAAATAAAAGCCTGAAGTCTCATGATGCCCTGTGCAAGTTCTTAGAACTGTGCAAAGTTAGGATTCCATGCTGGAAGGCAGGCTGCACGCTCCTTACCTGCACGCCAGCCTCCTGATGCTTCCTCATTTCCTTCCTCTCTCTCCTCCCCTCAGTCTCCACTTTCTTTTTCATCTAGTTCGTTCCCTTTTCTTTTCCTCAATCACTTCTCCTTGCTTGTTTAAAATCACTTAAAGGGATTTTACAGATAATCAAGGCATGCAAAATGATTTTTTAGACAGTTCAGACATTTATCATAATTTTTCTGACAATATTTCTTATCTTCAGTATTTCCTCTTGAATAAAGCATATATATTTTTATCAGAGAAAAAAATCTGAATCTGAAAGTCCAGCCCAGGCTTGCAGCTGAGAATCACGCTAAGGACCTCCCTGGTGATATGCAGACCATACTCCAAAGTCCCAGGGTCCTTTTTCCATGAGGCAGAGAGAGGCTGGATTGCCATGAGAGCTTTAGACAAAGCCTAAATGTGCTGTCTTCAGGTTAGCTCAGCTGCTGGAGGTGAAGGGGAAAGACAGGTGAGAATTTAGCTGGAACTGGTACATGAGGAAATCAAGGTCGCTGGGCTTGGCCGATGTCAGACACGCTCATGCATCAACATTTCTGTAGAACATGCATATTTCCAGACTTGTTTTTGCTTTGCGTCTACTTGCAGGTGGAGTTCAGTGTAATGAGGAGGAGGCTGGCAGCTTGCTCAGCCACTTCAATGTTGGGGGAGGGGTGCTGGCTGTTCTCTGTGTTCTTGCCAGCTACTCAAGGCTCCTTCCCCAGCCTATCAGATGAAGGACTCTGTGCCTTGCAGCTTGCCTATAGCACGTAACACAATAGGAGGCAGTACTTGTTTTTGCTTTGCGTCTACTTGCAGGTGGAGTTCAGTGTAATGAGGAGGAGGCTGGCATCTTGCTCAGCCAATTCAATGTTGGGGGAGGGGTGCTGGCTGTTCTCTGTGTTCTTGCCAGCTACTCAAGGCTCTTTCCCCAGCCTATCAGATGAAGGACTCTGTGCCTTGCAGCTTGCCTATAGCATGTAACACAATAGGAGGCAGCTTCTTCTTGTATATCATCCTAGAGAACACACAAGGTCAAGCCACAGCAATCTTGACTGCAAGCCATTTCTGAGCTCTGTCAGCCATGTACTGGTATCTTTCTTCTGGTATTTAGCTTTTCAGGCCTAGGCTTTTCTTAAAGGTGGGGCCTGAAAATGACCTACATCAGAGTCAGCTGGTATATTTACTAAAAATGTAGATTTCTAGACTACTGTCATGGTTTACTGAATTGAACTCTCTGTAAATGGGGCACGGGAATCCTGGGGGTGATTTTTGTGCATGTTCACATTCAAAGAACACTGTCTCCTGACAAGATGTTCTGAAAGAGAAACCAACACTAGCACCTGTCTTTTCTAGTATTGTTTTCCAGTGCTTGGCACAGTGCCTGGCTCCTACTAGGTCATTCATAAATGTTTGACNATTGTTTTCCAGTGCTTGGCACAGTGCCTGGCTCCTACTAGGTCATTCATAAATGTTTGACGCCTGAGAGATGTGTGGCAGCCAATTCCCTGAGATATATTCATGTAAGCTTTTCTCTCTGCATGCTCCCATTTGCCATTCAAGTACATAGCAGGTTCCTTTTTTCTTTCCTTGAAAAAGAACAGAAGTGTAGAACACAGTGTGGCCAGTGAGGCTCTGCCTGTCCTGGCTTCTGTTTCAGAAATCCCATAGGGAGGTAAGCTAGGTGTCATGGGAGGAGATTGGAGAGGGTGTTACTGAGGAAAATAGAGGGTGGGAAGGATTTTTCAAGACTCAAATGAGACTTTTTGGTGCTAGGAGGTGGGGAGAGGTTTCTGGCTTTCAGAATCAGTGCCTTGTAACATGTCAGTTCCCTGAGATTTTTAAATCTCAGGTGTGGCTGCAGAAGGTCCAGACTGGAGGGATTGTGTGCTGAGATGAAGACTTCCATAGTGCTAATCAAGCTGTTCTAAGTGCTTTGCACATACTATCTCATTTAATCCTCACAACATCCCTGTGAGGCAGATTCTATTATTATATTCATTTTATAGATGGGGAATCTAAGGTTCAGAGAGGTCAACTAACTTGCTCAAGGTGACCCAGCTAATACTTTGCAAAGCCAGAATTGAAATCCAGGTCATCCAGCTTTATAGTCCATGTCTTAACCAGGACCTTTGTGCCACTTGAGTGGGGCTGGGGTATGGTTTAAAAAGGGTGGGTAGTTCTGAGAATGATTGATGCTGGAGAAATATGGGCCCAGAGTTGAAACTGTGCTAACTTAAAGCAAAAGAGATATGTAACATTTCTTACATACCTCAGCTTTTGGGCTAAGATTTATCTTGGCCACAAGTCAATGACTTACATTTACTTAACCCTAACTTATGATGATCTCCTGAAGGGAGCAAGTCTTATGCCTCTCTA
>NW_007729986.1:35285-46236 GCF_000696425.1 Galeopterus variegatus
ATTACTCCATGAATGAATCAATCCATTCATGAGGGCACAGTCCTCACAATCTAATCACCTGAAAGACCCCACCTTTCAAATACCGTAATTGGATTTCCCACCCTCTAACACTGTTACAATGGACATGAAGCTTCTAATACATGAACTTTTGGGGGACACATTCAACCCATAGCATTCCTGGCACCCCAAATTCATGTTCTTCTCACAGGTAAATACATTCATTACATCCCCAAAGTCTTAATTTGTTTTAACTCAAAAATCCAAAGTCTCATCTGTGAAATCAGACAAGTTATCTACTACCAAAATATAATGGTAGGACAAGCATAGGGTACATATTCCTGTTCAAAAAAGGAAAAATAGGCCAAAAGAAAGGGATAGCAGGTCCTAAGCAAGTCTGAAACCCAGCAGGGCAGGCATCAAATCTCAAAGCTGGCAAATAATCTACCTTGACTCCATGTTTGGCAACCTCTGCTCACTGGTGTAGGGGATGGGCCTCCAAGTCCTCAGGCCACCCTACTCCTATGGCTTTCCCAGGCTCAGCCCATGCTTCAGCTCTCATAGGCTGGTGTTGCACTCTGGTAGCTCTACAATTCTGGGGTCTCTAGGGTGGTCCCACTCCCATGGCTCTGGTGGGGGTTCTCTGCTGCAACTCCAACCCTACATTTGTGATTGGCATTGCTCTAGTGAAGGCTCTCTGCAGTGACTCTGCCCCTGCAACAAATCTCTTCCTGGAATCCCAGGCTTTCTCATACATCCCTTGAAATTGGGGTTCCACATCTCTTGCATTCTGTGAGCCTACAGACAACACTGCCAGGTGGGTGCCTCCAGGCTTCTAGCTTGTATCTTCCAATGCACCAGGTCCAGTGGCACCTGGGGCCAATTTAGCCACAGCTGGAGCAGCCTGAACAGCTAGGGTATGTGGAGCAGTATCCTAAGGTGGCCCTGGGCAGCAAGCCTGTGGAAGGTGCTTCAGGCCTGTTCCCCCAAACAATTCTGCCTCCCTAGGCCTCTGGGTCTGTGACGGGAGGGGATACCTTGAAGATCTCTGAAATGCCTTTGGGGTCTTTCTTTTATTCTCTTGCTTCTCATTTACATCTAAGATCTTCTGAGACTGGCCTTTACTGTCCATATTTCTATCAGCATTCTGGTCACAACCATTTAACCAGTCTCTAAAAAGTTCCAAACATTCCCTGGTCTTCTTGTCTGATAAGCCCTCACCAGGATCTAGGTATTTTCTAGCCTGTTTCTCTAAATTCTTCCAGCCTCTGCTCATCACCCAGTTCCAAAGCTGTGTCCACATTTTCAGGTATTTGTCACAGCAACACCCCACTCCCAGTACCAATTTTCAGTATTAATTCATTTCTGTTGCTTGTAACAGAATACTTGAAACTCGGTAATTTATAAAGAAATGAAATTAACTTTTTTACAGTTTCAGAGGCTAGGGAGCCCAAAGTCCAGGAACGCATCTAATGAGGGCCTTCTTCTATAGCAACACAAGGTGTCATTTAGTATTCTCACTCTCCTTATAAAGTCATTTGAACGACACTCATGACCACGCATTAAACTGTCAACCCATTACTCCATGAATGAACCAATCCATTCACAAGAGCACAGACCTCACAATCTAATCACCTTAAAGACCCCACCTTACAAATACCATAATTGGATTTCCCGCCCTCTTAATGCTGTTACAAAGGAGATTAAGTTTCCAATACAGGAACTTTGGGGGGGATACATTTAGCCCATAACAGCTGGGAAGCTGGGCTTTCCACAGAGGTGGGCAGTCAATCTCCTCATCCCCGGGAGAATAGTGCACGAGTGCCTTAGGCTGGGCTCCCCAGAAGCAGGCCGTGAGACAAGAATGTGAACACAAGTGGTTTTCTCGGCAAGGAGCACCTGTGGGGACTGTGGAAGTGAGATGGGGAGGGGAAGAAGACAACACAGTGTGTGTCATGAACAAATTATCCATCATTGTGGGCAACTGGGGTTCAACTATTTTGGGATCTTTAGGAAGTGGCATGGATGTCATCTCAGAGTTGTCCTACCTGAGGGTTGAGGAAGTTGGGTTTGTGTACTCTAACTTCTGCTTATCTTTGTCTTTGCCTGAGGTCTGCTGGAGAGGGGAGTGACATTAATCTCCTCCTGCATCCAGCCTGAACCCTACCCATGTGAGGAGAGAAGCCAGGTAGAGAGTTGCTGACAGTTACAGGTTGCCATCAGGAAAGTGGATGCAGAGAGGATATGGGTAGGGTGCTGTCTCTGCTACTGTCTCCGTCACCAGGGGCTCTTTCCTTAAGAAGAGCCTGGAAGGACAGTTTTCGTGGGCATCTGCCTACTGGTGCCCTCTTCCTGTGATCCACAGCTGATCATTCCCTGAGACCTAAAATGGGAAGTTCGCTATTTTTGCAATTAGCGTTGCAGTCCTGCTGGCTGGCAGACCGCATCTGCTCTTTATTTTTATGTAGGTTTGTCAGAGTCCATTATTGAATGTACTGCTGAGTGGTTTCGAGCTCCTGTTTTGCACTGAGAAGCCTCTGCAAGCTGCTTCTTCTGAGGAATTAATTAACAGCTAGTGGGAGGATACAAGTTTGCTGACAAAAAAAGACAAAATTATACTGTTATGAATAAATAGTTTTACATGGGATCCAATACAATAAACAGCTCTACCGCACACCCTCACCAGGCCCTGCATGGGGACTCTGCACAGTGGCCTGGCCTCCTGCTGGGGCCTTCCTTCTGGGACCTCCTATTTCTGTGTCCCTTATTGCCACTTGAATGTGGCCCATATATATATTTTTTATGCCTGATTTATAAAGTCCTCACAATTAAACCCATTTTTTTTTCTCATCTGTTTCCCTCTTATACAAAGATGATTCATACTCTTGCTCACAAATTTCCTCCGGAATGTTCCCTTTCTATTTCTTCCACCATTCACCGATAAAATCCTCCTTGTCACTCAACACCCAGCTCCAGTTTCTCCTTCTCTATTGTAGGGCAAGCTGGAAGAGTCAGGAGGGGAGGGAGAGAGACAGAAAGGGAGAAGAGTGGGAAGGGGAGAGAGACGATGTGTGTGTGTTTACATCAGCGGTTGGCAAAGTATATTTGGCCTGCAGGCCTGTTTTTGTAAATGATATTTTATTGGAACACAGCCACACTGGTTCCTTTCTTATCAGGTATGGCTGCTTTCTCACCACAAAGGTAGAGTTGAGTAGTTGTGACAGAGATGGCATGGTCTGCAAAGACTAAAATATCTGCTCTCTGTTTTTTTACAGAGTTGCCTACCCCTGGTTTTTTCATTCCTTAACTTGTTCTGAAAAAGCTGAAGCAGGTGAACAAGGACTTATAAAATGTGGACATTTAATTGTAGCCTCCACACTCCCCCTACACGCTGCTCCACTCTGCTCTGGGCCCCAGGAGGCTGACCTGTGCATAGTTGCCTTGATTCAGGTTTGGGTTCCACCAGCAGGAGGGCAGAGGAGACCAGAGGGAGGCAGGGGAGCTGGGTCCTCCCTTCAGAGTATTCAGGCTGCCGCTCTCAACCAAAGGCCAAGGCTCCTGTCAAAGGCCCTCTCCTCACAGCACTCTGGCCACCCTGCCTACTGCAACTAGCCCTGGGGTACTGCTCTGTCCTTTGTGGTTTTCCTATGCCCTGCCCACACCTTTACAAATAATATCTTCCTTAAACTCTCCTCAAATTGTTCGATTTGGGTGGGCCATCTCTTTCCTGCAGGAACCCTGATTGACACAATAACAAATTACAAGCAGTGCTAAACAAAGGAATGAGAGGGCCTAGTATAATTTCTATCTGTAACAGGTGTGTCCATCCACAGTGTACCAGTTCAGGGTGCTTTGTACCTTGCTGCTCACTGCAATCTACAATCTAAGGACCAGCAGCATGGGCGTCACCCGGAACTTATTAGTAATGAGGATCATTGACCCCACTCCAGACCAGCTGAGTCAGAATCTGCATTTTTAACCAGAGCCCCAGGTGACTTCTTAGCACAAATTCCATTTATTCCCCTTCTTTCTCCAACCAGGTGTGGAAGCTCCTTTTCACTCTTTGCCAGATGTCTTTAGATCTCAGAGTTGCCCTGGGGAAGGGAACAGGGACTCTGGGAAACTTTCCTCACAGGGTAGCTGGTGGTGGCACCCTCCTACTGGGCAGTCCTAGGGTCAGGTGTGGTGAAGTGTCCACTCAGGTGAGGACCAAGGGATCCTCAAGCAAAGACTGCTGGCAGGTCTCCATCTCACACCACCGGAGAGCCCAACACCCCCCATCCCCTGCCCCGAGCCTCTCCTTCTTTGCTCAGACTCCACCCACATTGTCTCTCTGCTCCAAGCCCCTCTTCTCCCATTGTAGCCCCTGAGTCCTATTCAGGAAGTGCCTCCATAGCGCAGAATTTAAGCTACAGATATCCTGGTTCCCTCTTCTTTGATGGCTGGCTGGAAGATCAGGAACAATCAAACAAAAACAAAAATAGACCAGTCATGCCTGATTCCTGCTCTTTGTGGATAAGGGTTTTTTTTTGCAGTCTCTCCTGGGCGTCTTTACCTGCAGGTCTACCTTCTAATGCTGAATAGTTCCCGAGGCAGCAACAGAAGGCCAAAACAATTGGTTTTCCTATCAGATAGGTTGCATGCCATGCCATTGAGGTCCCCCCCCCCAATCTTCTTCACCTCTACTATGAATTGGTGGATTTCCTGGTTCTATTTTCTTCCCTGAAAAAATCTTTTCTGCTTTCTCTTGGTCAACAATTACCTCATGCTACTACTTCTGTTCTTTTAAAAGCATTTGCTGAGCATCTGCGATGCACTGGATCTTCTGAGGAGTGAGCAGAGAGACACACACAAAGCAGGCAGTTCGTGACACAAGAGTGTATAGAGATTAACAGGAGAAACAGCCTCAGCACAACTTAAACCAGCTGGGTCAGAAGACTTCAAGATGCTGTTGGTGCCCTGCGCATATGCCCATGGAGCTTCCTGTTCCAGCATATGCCCGTGGTATCTTCCTGTGAGTAGCTGGGACTCTTCAAATCCTGTAGGCTTTCTCCTGGCTCACATGCAGGGCAGGTTTGGAGTTCTAGGACACTGTCAGCCCTGGGAGCACCCTCAGTAATAATGAGTGGAGTTGGTAGATAAGTACCTTGGATGCTTGTCCCTCAGGTGAGGCAGTTCTGAAGCCTGTGTCATACCATCTCCCAAAGGTCTCCGGGGGGACTGAGTCCCAGCTTCCCAGAGCAGTACTTGCTCATGAATGTACCCTGAATTTGCCACTTTCTCTTCCTGTCCCACTTCCCCACTCATCTGCCAATGCCTCCTGGGATTGTCTCTCAAATAAACCACTTGCCCTCAAATCCTTATCTCAGGGTCTGTTTCTGAGGGAACTCAAACTGGACAATAGTCATTGATGTGTCTATGGGTGGGGGTCAGAAGCCCAACTCATTGGAGCATAGAAGGTAGGTGAAGGTAACGAGAACATTCTCCCCAAACAGCATTATTTAAACAGTTGTTAAGGTAATTATGGACACTATGATGAAAGGGTATTTGAGGGATTGGTGTGAAAGTAAAATACTGAGATACTAAGAAAAAACAGGCAAAGGGTGGCACCTTTTATATGTGCTCCTACCCTATCATCCACCCACAGGTGAATGTTTTCCCCATTGCACCAACCCCCCTTAGACTCCCTACACCTGACTTGGCCATACCTGTGGGGAGGAGTCTTCAAGAGGCTGTCTCAACAATTTGGTAGATGTACAAAGTCCTGCCGATAGGAGATCTCTGGGTAAGAAGAAAATGTGGAAGGAATTGCATTTTACTGGGTGACTTAGTGAGAAAAACACCCAGGCGGGTCTGGCGTTGATCGTGTATTGGGTTAGGGAGAAAACTCAACCCTGAGGATCCTGCCTCAGCAACTCTAAGCTTCATTTCCTAAAAATGAATCATAGACTCTCAGAATGAAGAAACACAGCTCCTCTCACTTATTATGTTGGCATTGAGGGTTACCAGCCAGATCTGGGGAAGATGTGCAGCTGTTGACCATTGATTGAGGCCAGCAGTTTTTGTCCCTGTAATCATTTCACAAATGCAATCAAGGACCTCCTATAGCCTATGTCTTTAGTAATCCAGCCTGTCCCTCAGAGAAGGACAGTGTCTGCTGTAGGATGGCTGTGTTCTCACTGGCAGTCCCATGATCTTGGTGGTGTGTGTGAGGGGCGTACTGCTCCATCTGCTCCAACCCATTTTTCCCACTAAACACAGCTGCCAATTCCCTGAAGACAGGCTGATGGACAGCAGTGTGAGGGACCTGAGAGAGTCCAGAGAGACTGATTGAAAACAACTGAAACACAGATTTGTCACAGCTGTCGTCATCTGAGAAGGGAGCCTTATGGCTTTGGTTGTAGAAAATGTATTTTCCAGTTTGATTGAGCTCAATTTTCTAGGGTTGGACTGATTGAAAACAACTGAAACACAGATTTGTCACAGCTGTCGTCATCTGAGAAGGGAGCTTTATGGCTTTGGTTGTAGAAAATGTATTTTCCAGTTTGATTGAGCTCAATTTTCTAGGGTTGTAGCCACCAGCTCTGTTTCAGTATGGTGTGTTATTGCCTCACACCCAGATATAAGTGGACAAGCCCAGAGAAAATCATTTTTGTTTTTTACTGAGCTTAGAACTTCACAGGAAAGTAGCAATGCTGAGATCACCCAGAGAAGGGTACTGTGATTGAGTCTTTATCATGCAAGGCCTGGGACTTCTCCATTCTCAAAGCACATCTACTGGGTTTGTGGATGGAACACTGAGAGCTGGTGAAACTGCACATTTGTCCTCAGATATTATGAAAAGTATATATGTTGGGAGGAGGAGGAAGATAATACTGGCAGTGTTCCTGGCAGCAGGCTAGGCTTGTCCTCTTGCACGAAACAAATGACCCGAAAATCCAAAAGTTGGTGCAAAGATTGGAAGCTTTATTCAGATAACTGGCATCTGGGGGATGACCAGGCTAAAATCATCCTGCCTGCTGGTGCGTGTTCTGGGGTTTATAAAGAGGAAGAAGCAGAAAGGTGAGGTAAGGGTTTCGTCCTGCAGGCAAAGGGGGTGACTGACCATGGGATCAGCAGAGAGTCTGAGTCAGATGTCAGGGTCCCATGATGGTCTGAGTGCTTTCACATCATGGAGTCTGCAGTTGGTGGACTGGCCAGCTTCAAACCTTTGATGCTATTTCGGGGTTGGAGTCCTTATCCCCTAGGGAGAGCTCAAAGATAACCTCAGTAAAGCATCGCTGGAACATAAAAATACCTGACTTGTACCTCTAACTAATGTGGATGCAATTTTCCTTTAAGCAAGAAGGTGAGTTGATAATCAGCTAGGGTGCATTGCCTCTCTCTTGGAATTCCTGTTTGCAGTTGACTAGGAAAGGTCAGAAAAACAAGAAAACTTAGTTTCAATTCTTAATTTTAGGTGTGTAACATCTAAAGTAAGTCAACATAAGAGGGTGTAATGGGAGATAAACAGAAGTAAACTTTTGAGAAGGATTCTTTTGGGTCATGATTTCATCCCTGGGCAGTTTCAACCATATTGTCAGTTTCTCAATTCCTCTGCTAGCCTCAAGGAATTGATGACTATCATTTCCTAAGTTAACAGGTAACTGAAATTTTCTGCTTGGTCTAGTTATCCCAAAGATGGATGTGTTCTAGTTAAGGTCTCTTTTAGCAAGTCCAGAACTTTGGTGATTTTTAAGATAAGCAAAAAATTTCATTAAGAATGGAGTCTAGCCACCTGGATCAATATGAACTGGGTCCATCTCCTACCCAGACTGGAAAATGATCTGGCAAAACTCCCCCAGGCACACCTTGCAACAGACGCTCTGGTACCTCCATCCACATCCCCTCAGCCCACTTNTGCCAATTCCCTGAAGACAGGCTGATGGACAGCAGTGTGAGGGACCTGAGAGAGTCCAGAGACTGATTGAAAACAACTGAAACACAGATTTGTCACAGCTGTCGTCATCTGAGAAGGGAGCCTTATGGCTTTGGTTGTAGAAAATGTATTTTCCAGTTTGATTGAGCTCAATTTTCTAGGGTTGTAGCCACCAGCTCTGTTTCAGTATGGTGTGTTATTGCCTCACACCCAGATATAAGTGGACAAGCCCAGAGAAAATCATTTTTGTTTTTTACTGAGCTTAGAACTTCACAGGAAAGTAGCAATGCTGAGATCACCCAGAGAAGGGTACTGTGATTGAGTCTTTATCATGCAAGGCCTGGGACTTCTCCATTCTCAAAGCACATCTACTGGGTTTGTGGATGGAACACTGAGAGCTGGTGAAACTGCACATTTGTCCTCAGATATTATGAAAAGTATATATGTTGGGAGGAGGAGGAAGATAATACTGGCAGTGTTCCTGGCAGCAGGCTAGGCTTGTCCTCTTGCACGAAACAAATGACCCGAAAATCCAAAAGTTGGTGCAAAGATTGGAAGCTTTATTCAGATAACTGGCATCTGGGGGATGACCAGGCTAAAATCATCCTGCCTGCTGGTGCGTGTTCTGGGGTTTATAAAGAGGAAGAAGCAGAAAGGTGAGGTAAGGGTTTCGTCCTGCAGGCAAAGGGGGTGACTGACCATGGGATCAGCAGAGAGTCTGAGTCAGATGTCAGGGTCCCATGATGGTCTGAGTGCTTTCACATCATGGAGTCTGCAGTTGGTGGACTGGCCAGCTTCAAACCTTTGATGCTATTTCGGGGTTGGAGTCCTTATCCCCTAGGGAGAGCTCAAAGATAACCTCAGTAAAGCATCGCTGGAACATAAAAATACCTGACTTGTACCTCTAACTAATGTGGATGCAATTTTCCTTTAAGCAAGAAGGTGAGTTGATAATCAGCTAGGGTGCATTGCCTCTCTCTTGGAATTCCTGTTTGCAGTTGACTAGGAAAGGTCAGAAAAACAAGAAAACTTAGTTTCAATTCTTAATTTTAGGTGTGTAACATCTAAAGTAAGTCAACATAAGAGGGTGTAATGGGAGATAAACAGAAGTAAACTTTTGAGAAGGATTCTTTTGGGTCATGATTTCATCCCTGGGCAGTTTCAACCATATTGTCAGTTTCTCAATTCCTCTGCTAGCCTCAAGGAATTGATGACTATCATTTCCTAAGTTAACAGGTAACTGAAATTTTCTGCTTGGTCTAGTTATCCCAAAGATGGATGTGTTCTAGTTAAGGTCTCTTTTAGCAAGTCCAGAACTTTGGTGATTTTTAAGATAAGCAAAAAATTTCATTAAGAATGGAGTCTAGCCACCTGGATCAATATGAACTGGGTCCATCTCCTACCCAGACTGGAAAATGATCTGGCAAAACTCCCCCAGGCACACCTTGCAACAGACGCTCTGGTACCTCCATCCACATCCCCTCAGCCCACTTCCAATTGTGCGACAGCCTCTGGCCACACACAGCTTGCTCTGTGTACCTGTCTATTTCTGTCACAGAAGTGGGGATTGTGGAATTATTGTCCTGAAGAGCATTCCTTAACAATGAGGGAAGGGAACCAGAAGATAAACACCCCCAGTTCCTGTCCTGAGGTGATAATTCTGGGCTGTGCATTCAGTATGCTTCTCAGGAGGTCCCAGCAGAACTGAGCCCCTTGTGCTTACAGGGGTGACTTCAGCAATTCACCCTTCTGTGGGTTTATCCTCTTTTCCTTGCTCTCCCAGCTCCCACACTCCTGCTTCCTGAGATCACCTCCCAAATAAACCACCCACTCCGAGTTCTCGTCTCAGGCTCTGCTTTTGGTGAAGTGCATCGTGGCTTGATATTTAATTTAAAACACCTCCCGGCATCCAGGTTTTCTCAGCACTGGGGGAATTGGCTATTTTATTTGCTACTCAGAGATCTATCTCCCATGTATTTTTTGTAATTCAAAAAGATGTTTGATTTCTTATAGGGCAATGGGCACCGAGGGGATTCAGATCACACAACAAGTTGACATTTTTTCAGTCTATACATACGCCTGATTTGTGTCAAGTGGTTTGGGGAACACAAAGAAGTTTACATGTTATAATATNTCTGGGCTGTGCATTCAGTATGCTTCTCAGGAGGTCCCAGCAGAACTGAGCCCCTTGTGCTCACAGGGGTGACTTCAGCAATTCACCCTTCTGTGGGTTTATCCTCTATTCCTTGCTCTCCCAGCTCCCACACTCCTGCTTCCTGAGATCACCTCTCAAATAAACCACCCACTCCGAGTTCTCGTCTCAGGCTCTGCTTTTGGTGAAGTGCATCGTGGCTTGATATTTAATTTAAAACACCTCCCAGCATCCAGGTTTTCTCAGCACTGGGGGAATTGGCTATTTTATTTGCTACTCAGAGATCTATCTCCCATGTATTTTTTGTAATTCAAAAAGAAGTTTGATTTCTTTTACGGCAATGGGCACCGAGGGGATTCAGATCACACAACAAGTTGACATTTTTTCAGTCTATGCATACGCCTGATTTGTGTCAAGTGGTTTGGGGAACACAAAGAAGTTTACATGTTATAATATATAGGAAGTGAATATAAAGATGACATAAATAAAAATAAGTAAAAAAGATAAATATAAGTGGTCTGAGAGGGACATCTGTCGTTTTGCTTGCCTTGCATTTAGTCTCCCTTCCCTGGTTCTTCAATCCTCCTTTAGCAGGACCCACCCTGGCCTGTGCTTTATTCTGTGGCTCAGGTTGGCCGATCTCATCCCTAACCCCTGGGGTGGGGGCATCATCCAGGGCTCACCAGTAGTCTATTTCATCCCCCTTGTCACAGTGGACAGTGGTTATTGATTCAGGGATTTCCACGTGACTTAGATGGTCCAATTATATTCAGTCCTGGGATTTTCTTTGGAACTTTTGTTAGTGCAGTTCTCTTCTTTAGCTGGAGTTGCTGAGCTGGTAGAAATTTAAGCCTGAAGCTGTTGGTGACATTTTGCCATCATAA
>NW_007729986.1:47478-48879 GCF_000696425.1 Galeopterus variegatus
ACAGGAGGACTAGAAGGAGTCCAGGAATTGTTCTAGAACATTGGGAAGCTGCATCCTGGGCAGGGAGGTAAGTTCTCATGAGGACTGTGATAAACTCCTTAGGTGGCTCCTTAGAGGTAGCATTCAGCCAGGAGACTGGAGGGAGAAGGTGGGGATCCCAGATCCTCCCAGACATAATGGGCAGATCTGTGGCAGACAGGTTGAGGAGGGGTGCTGGGGGTACAGACATATCCACTTTTATGTAAGCTGGTATTGGGGGTGTGGGAGAGAGAGAATTATTCATACCTCTTTCCTCTCCAGGTTGTGAATTGAGAATGCAGACAGCAGTGAGGAGAAATCAAGATATCACCCTCACTGTTGGTGCAGTTGGATTGGAGAACATGTCTGGACTTGGGTCTTGAGCATTTACCACCCAGATACAGGCAGAGTGACTGGACAGCAGCGGGTCTTCTCTCCTCAAAGAACCAGAAAAGGAGACACATGAGACCTCGGGGCAGTCTGAGCTGTGATGTGGAGGAATTAATGAGAAGGTGGAGAGAAGTCCAGAAGATTTCTTTTGAAAACTTCTGAGAGGTTGGAAGTTTCTGTTTCATGGCCCTTGGCAGGAATATGTGCAGAGGAAGAAAATAGCTCTCTCGATAGCGTGTGCTATGAGTTAGCAAAATTTGGGCATTTTGTTAATTTGGCCTCATTTGGATGTAGTGCTGGTTATCGAGCTCATGTCTCTCAACTGTAAACCACCCCTTTATGCTCTGCTTTATGATGCTGCCGCTGGAAGCTGCAAGCCACATTCCTTCTCCCCACGGGTCTCCCTGTTAATTCTGCTAACAGAAGGCTGGATGGAGACTGGAGGGTGGGGTGAGGGAGAGAGGACTTGCCTCTTTTGTTTTCTTCCTGTTTCTGCTCACATCACCCACTGAAGCTCCTTCACCCCAGTGGCAGAAGATGGTTGCTATGTTCCTGTTGCCAGCTTTTTTCTGCAGTTTCAGAACCAGCCTCAACACATCCCCTTGGAGCTAGTAACACCAGCCCTCAGAGCCTCCTCCTCTGATGGCTGGTCCTGGCCCTGTGGGCCCGTCCTCCAAGCTGCAGGCTGTGGTGATGACAACCTTCTCTCTCGGCTCCCTGCCTGAGGGTGGCAGCTGCTTCCTGCAGTTGCTATTGCACTGTGACCTTGGTGCTCCCTTTTGGCCTTTTTTCGGTCCTCCTATACCTGTCGAACCAATTCCCTATGTTAAATTCTTTCTGTTTCATTGACTGGTGTGGTTTATTTTTTCTTGAGTGAATCCGACTGATGATGCACGGGCTCAGGAGGCCTGGGGCATTCAATTTACCAAAGATATGTCCTGATTGTGATTCTGACACTGTGAACCTCAATTTCAGGTAAAATGAAGACATTGG
>NW_007729986.1:49543-52447 GCF_000696425.1 Galeopterus variegatus
ATATGTCCTGATTGTGATTCTGACACTGTGAACCTCAATTTCAGGTAAAATGAAGACATTGGAGAAAAAAACACAGGTAATGTTGCTTTAAATACTGGCATTTTGAGTTCTGTGTTTGTCAAATAAGAGTGACAAAAAATGAAGGTGGTCCAGAAGGGTTATGCTTTGTGTGTGTCCCTCTCAAACTTGGCTGCAGGCTTCTCTCACATCAGCAGGTGAGCAGGGGGAGGTGAGCACTGTAGAGTTTGCTTTTTTCTCTCATCTCTTGCCTCAGCCTCTTCTTTTAGTGTTCTCCATAGCTCAGAGTCCCACACCCTTTAATGTCTGCCCCTCTCCTCATGTCTAGTAAGAGGGCCTTCAGTGGGACCACCCCAAGAGTTTGATATCTGCTTCCTGCCATTAGAGGGTCACTGGAACGTCTAGAGGACAAACGATGGCTGGCTAGCTGCTTCAGTGAGGGGAGGAGAGATGCTCTGCATGGGTACCATACACGCTCCCAGAATTTGTTGAGGCAAAGAAAACATGAATGATTCCTAGATGAGGACCAGACCAGTCAAGTAAATACCTTTCTATCTCTCTTTCTTGTCTTCTCATTCCCTTCTTTGACCCAAGTAGGGCGTGAAACTTTGGTAAGCAAGCTGCCAGAAGAGGTGACATGGAGAGAGAACACATTCTTCCCCCTTTTTTTCCCTCTGACCCACCATTGCAAGTAGTCAGTCTGCAGCTAGAGTTGGCTGTGGAGAAGAAAAGACTGAACATTGAACACTACATTACTTTGGAGCTCTGATTATTATTTGGGGCTGGACAGTTTTATTTAGTGAAATTTGACTATGTTTTTATCTTAAAGTGGCCATGTAATTTTTAAAAAATTTTCCTATGTTTTATTTTATTTTATTTTTCATAATCCAATCACCTTTTATTTATATTTGTTTATTTATTTATTATTTTATTTTAACTTCTCAATATACATTCTAGTTGATTTTCTTGTCCTTTTACCTGTTCCTTTTCCCCCTGTCCCTCTCTCCCCTCCCCCACCAGGTATGAATTTGTTTTTTAATCAGAGAATAAACAGGAGAGTTATTGCCTAAGATTTCATGCAGGGGAAAGAAGGGACCTTCACTGAGTATGTATAAATGGACTGTGTAAGTCTGGGACTGGCAGGTAGGAAATGGTTAACACATTTGAATTAGTTAACTGAGGAAGGTTTAAAGAAAGGACTGTTTANCGGGAGCGCCGCCGCGCTCCCAAGCGGCGCACTGTAGCAGTGCACCACCGGGCTGGCCCATGAATTTGTTTTTTAATCAGAGAATAAACAGGAGAGTTATTACCTAAGATTTCATGCAGGGGAAAGAAGGGACCTTCACTGAGTATGTATAAATGGACTGTGTAAGTCTGGGACTGGCAGGTAGGAAATGGTTAACACATTTGAATTAGTTAACTGAGGAAGGTTTAAAGAAAGGACTGTTTACAAAAGTGTGGGGAGGTTTAAGGAAAATCAACAAAGGATGGTCCAAGACCTCGAGGGGCTAGCAACACTGAGGAGCATTGCCTACCTGAGGCTTAAAGGGGCAAGGGGAAGGGAGGTTACCATTTCCTAGAGAGAGTGACTTTTGGTAGTGAGCCATGTGGTAGGAGCTGTGGCTTTTGTCCAGGGATGTAGCTACTGCATGACAAATTGGCAAGGAGGAAGTCAGGGAAATAAGTTCCTTGATGTCATTCTTACACATGCTCCTGATTTCCTACTGGCACCTCCTGATCATTGGACCTGACTGGGTGTGGATGTATTCATGGGGCCTGTGAAGATTGCCATTCCCTGCCTCTCCAGGCACAGGGCGGGGTGGAGAATGGCGAGGAGTGGATCTAGAGGACAAAATTCCTGTTTCTAGTACAGGAAGAGAGGGAGATAGAAACCATGTTGCTTTCATGTTTGCACATCCTAAGTCCTGCTTGCTCATCACATCAGTTACATGTGGAAGTTGTTCTAAGGATACGGGCATCTAGCATATTATTTCCTGATTTATTTTTTACTGTGGGCCACCCGTCTCCAGAGAGAAATAAGCCATCTCCACGAGAGCAAGCAGTTTGACCTTGCCATCAGGTCTGGCCATTGGAGAAGACTGGGATTCTCCATGTACTTCCCAGGATGAGGCCACAGATGGGTGCCAGTCACACCAGCCTCTGGCCAGGACCTCCACTCACAAGATCACTAGATTGTGACAGCCTGCCTGAGGGAGGGTTGCCAATTAATGGGCTTCCTATTACGATGATGATTACTTTCGCAGTACAGGAAGGAGAACTGCTATTGGCACTCGAGTTATCTTTTTACAGAAGCAAAATCTCTGGATTCAAAAAGACCTAAGAGATTGTCAAATCCAGTAACATGCCGTAAAAGGATGTCTGTTATTTTTCCCACCCAGCATCCATTTCTTTTTTCTTTCCTAATAACTGTGCCCCACATTTCTTTTGGGGAGTAATCCTTCATTCACTCTCAGTTCAAGGGTAGTCTCACACCTGAGGTCTGTCCAGTTAGAGTGTCCCCCTGCCACAGTGATGGGTCCATGACCCTGAGCAGCCAGATGAGAGTCAGCAGTAGGACTTTTTTTTGGAACAATTGGTAAAAGAAACTCTCAATGGGGATTGCTGAATTGTCAGAAAAATTAGTCTGGTGCTGCTGATGCCCATTTTTTGTCAATATGAGGAGAGAGCTGGCTTGAGAAGGAAGCCGACCCCGAGGACCACAGAGCAGAGGGAAACAGAAAGCAGATACTTGACAACATTCACTGAGCACTAAAGAATTGAAATGGCTTATGGAGGTTTAAAAAATGCTTTCTGAATAAAGTTCACCGGAATTGGAATATTTGACCAAGACATTTCCACTCATAAACACGGAGTCAAAATGTTCCT
>NW_007729986.1:53157-56656 GCF_000696425.1 Galeopterus variegatus
ACCACAGAGCAGAGGGAAACAGAAAGCAGATACTTGACAACATTCACTGAGCACTAAAGAATTGAAATGGCTTATGGAGGTTTAAAAAATGCTTTCTGAATAAAGTTCACCGGAATTGGAATATTTGACCAAGACATTTCCACTCATAAACACGGAGTCAAAATGTTCCTGGGTTCAAACCAGTAGATCAAAGTCTTATAATGCCCCGGATGAAACAATGACCTAAAGGCTCAACCCATGGTCCAGATGCTACCTTCACTGGTTTCAAATATCTGGCTGGGCTGGATTCAGCAGCCAGGTGCCCACCAATATTCAAGTCTCTGGCAGGGTATGGTAAAACTTATGCAGAATGAGCTGAGGATCAGGCTTCTAAGCCTGACGTTTTTACATCCAAAGTATTTTTACTGATGCCAGGTCCTATTCTACTCATTAGGAGTATAGCAGAGAAGAAAACAAAGTTG
The DNA here is from genome assembly GCF_000696425.1 of Galeopterus variegatus. Lineage (NCBI taxonomy): Eukaryota > Metazoa > Chordata > Mammalia > Dermoptera > Cynocephalidae > Galeopterus > Galeopterus variegatus. The sequence continues at coordinate 53,619 of NW_007729986.1, forward strand.
CTTCTCTCCTGGAAGCTTACATTATAGTGGAAGATGGACAAAAAACCTATTATAATAAGTTGGGTGATGATAGAGATAAAAAGAGAAATAAAGCAGTATTGGGGATAGAGAGTGATGGGGGTGCTAGTCAGATGATATGGACTGGGAAGGCCTCTTGCATAGAGTGACATTAAAGCAAACACTAGAATGAAGCTGGGGAGTGAGCCATGGGGCTATATGAGAGAACAGAGTTCTGACTAGATGGGTGGCAGGTGCAAAGGCCCTGCTGCAGGAGGAGCACACCTGGAGTGTGAAAACAACGAGGAAGCCAGTGGGGCTGGTGGGAGAGGGGGTCTCAGAGGTGTGGAGAGGGGGCCAATCATGTAGCCTCTTGTGGGCCATTAGAGGGACTTGGTCTATGCTGGATATCTCTACTAACTAGTAGTGTACTCTTAGGAAAGCCCCTCTACCTCCTTAATCATAAGTTTCCTTGTTTGTGCAGTGGGAATAATCATCTTGACCCTGCCTTCCCCATAGAATGGCTGGGAAGTTTGGGAACCCTAGACCCAGCCTCAATCTTCAGTCCTAGTTTCTGAAATAACTTTAAAAATAAAGTTGGGGAAACCAGAAAAAATTTTTTTTCTGTCCTCTGGTCCATTTTCTCAGTCCTTTGCTCAGAATATGTGCTACTCTCTGGCCAGGGAGCCTCCCTGGATGCCAACCCAGTCTCAAAAATATTGGCTCCCCTAACTCTATTTCTCTTCTCTTTCCAGAATATATAATTCGCTCTATCTATCTATCTATCTATCATCTATCTATTTTAGTGTGTGTGTGTGCATGTATATGTAAAGGTATATATTTATATTATATTCCAAAGAATATATAATATATATACAAAATACATATATTATATTCCCACAATATGTATATATATTTTTGACTCAGTTCCCACCTTACAAAAGAAAACCTTGATAATTTGGGGTAAGGAATTTATTTGCATAAACACTTAGGTGAGAAAATTCAGGGGCTGGGAGAGGCAAGTTTCAGGCCTAGCAGAAAGCAACTCTTTCATCAGAGGGCAGGTGTTTGACCCTCAGGTCTGCTCTTTTAATTCTTAATTTCCCCTGTATGAAAAGTGATGTGGGCTTCCTGAGGGGTCTTCTTAGGCTGCTGCTCACTCTCCATCTCTACCTTATGTGGCCTCATGGGCTATTGCTTCTGCCTCAGTTTCCACATTGTCTTGGTGAGTACCCACCTTTTTTCTAATTCTGAACACTCGCTGAGGCACCATTCTAATAAAGAATTACTCATGGAGCCTTTACCACCACCAGGGACCATGTGATTACTTTGAGAGCACTGCTTTATTTAATTCTAACAGAAAGAGCCAGTGAGGCAGGAGTTACAGTTATTCTGATTTTATAGGTAAAGATATTGCATCTCAGAGATGTTACAAAACTCACCTCAGCTGAAGAAGCTAGTAGACTGCAGAGTCAGGACTTTCTAAACTTCTCTGCTTTGGGTCCTCCACTGCAATCTGGGGATGTGCTTGTGTATGTCAGTAAACTTACTATTATTATTATTATCACTTTTGTGATGCTGTGGTCAAGATCAAAGACAGACAAGGTTGAATTTAAGGCAGTGCAGTTCTGTAATATATTCATAAACTTGAGTGTGACCTGCAGTCTACCAAGTTTGATTTATATTTAAGTCTTGTTTGGCTGATTGGCTAGAAAAGAGCTGTGATTAATTTTTTTTTATCAGTATACATTATTCCGTAGCATGCTATAAAAATGCCATCAAGTGCATTTTTGTAATGGTAATACATTTATGAATGGTAGAATTTTGATGGTGTAATTGAGGCTGAACTGAAATAATATGGTTCATGGGAGAAATTTGGGGAAGAATATTCAGAAAGAGAAATTTCTGTGCAGCTGAGCAGAGATGGTTTTAATATTCAACAAGTTAAATGCAGACTTCTCCAATGGTACTTGGCATGTCTCTAAAATGCTGAAAAGATCTGTGTGCTTCTGGGCCCTTTCTTCTATGGCTAATTGGCCATTTGCTCATCCTGACCTTGGAGATCATTTGTGAAAATGCAATTGAAAAAGTACATTTAGATAGGACTCTAGAAAGCTTTTCATAATGGCCGTTTAAAAAAATCAAAGTGATTCTATTAATTCTCAATTTCAAACACCCAGCCAGATGGAGAGCAAAATTCAGAGATGGCCCTCGCCAAAGTTGGAAGAAAGGAAAGCTTGCTCTTTATAGCATCTCTCTTTCCCCATCGTCCCTATCTCTGCTCTGGAGCATCTCGTGCAGTGCTCTGGGTTGTCTTCCTCTTACCCCTTTCAAAAATTTCCTGCCCTGTGCCCCATCCCTGCTAGGGTCAGTTCTAGCATGTTCTTAGATAATACCAGTTACTGGCTCTCTTTCCACGTAGAATTTAGAATCTAATTATTGAGTTGAACTGATGTGCTTCTGTATAGGGTTGAGTAGACCAAAATGAAATGCAATTGTAACATCCCAGGGTGGAAGAGACAATGAATGTCATCAGGAGAAGACTCCATTTGGCACTTTTAGTATTTAAAAGGCATTTAGTATGCCTTTTGGCATAGGCAAGATTCTTCCACAGGCAGGGATTTCCCTCTGAGAACTGGATACAAATGGTTTATGTGCGAGGTGATCTCAGGATGTACCAGTAAAGGAATGAAGACAGGGAAGGGAAAGAGGCCATTATCAGTTGCATTAGTGAGCAGGTTACTGCTATAGGCAACTGCGGCTCATTCCTGCTGTGAATCTCCGAGTAACATTGTAGAAAGTGCCCCAGAGTTAGTCTCATTAAGGGACAAGGGGGCTGGGGTATTATCCTGCATTCCCATTCCTTGTTGGCTGCTCCTAGGGGCACTAACTCGCTGTACCTTCCAGCTTCCTGTGCTGGAGGACAGAAATCCCTAAGATAGAGAGTCACCGGTGCTTGCGGTGGGAGGCCATTGGCTTGTGAGTGCTGAGGTTATGTGGATGGGGTAGCAACACTGTCCACTATACCCTGTTACAAAAAC
>NW_007729986.1:57156-59661 GCF_000696425.1 Galeopterus variegatus
AGAGTTAGTCTCATTAAGGGACAAGGGGGCTGGGGTATTATCCTGCATTCCCATTCCTTGTTGGCTGCTCCTAGGGGCACTAACTCGCTGTACCTTCCAGCTTCCTGTGCTGGAGGACAGAAATCCCTAAGATAGAGAGTCACCGGTGCTTGCGGTGGGAGGCCATTGGCTTGTGAGTGCTGAGGTTATGTGGATGGGGTAGCAACACTGTCCACTATACCCTGTTACAAAAACATCTCATCATGCTGAGTGATGAGAAACACAGTCCCTCTTAAAGAACAACTCTTACTTCCTAAAAGTTCTTTCATGTACCCATATTGGTTCTAGTTATTTAACTCTTTGGATGAGAAAGCACATGATTTCTTCCTCAGCATTCACATGTCACATATCCCTTTCATGACCCCTGCCTTCCAACCCAAGTCTTCACTACACTACTTGCCATACCATAGGGTAGGTCATGGGACAGTATCTGTGATATACTGAGTATTGAATAGATACGAGTTATTATTGTTGTTGTTGTTAGTAGTGTTTTCTCCAGTTTGTCTGCGTCCCTTAGTACTCCAGCTATAGTTTAATGAATAGAGGAGAAGCATCTGGAATTATAGGCAAGAGAAGGGATGAGACAAAAGAGTGGTAACCTACTGACTAGAAAAATAGTTACCCAGGATTTGGGCCACTGGGGCCGTGAGGCATAATCCTATCCTGATGGGAGGAATGAGAGTTTCTCCCAAGGAAAGTAGGTGTTCTGCTACCACTCCTCCTGGGAAGAGGTCCTTCATCCCAGAGGGGTTAGGGGTTGGGTCTGGACACTGATGCATTGAGAGTTCTGAACCAGTCGTGGTGGTGGGCATGAGCTGCCTCTGGCTATGTGGATGCAGGGGCTGGAGAAAAACCTGAGGTGTGTCTGGATTCTGCTTCTACTTGCCATAAGCAACCTGAGCAAATATAATTAACCCCTGAGATCCTGAGCCATAGTGGGGTCTTAGGTGTCTGGGCTGTCCCAGCAGAACATTGCTTTCACCAGGGGAGGTGGGTGAAGGAAAAAATGAAGACGTGGAGCCAGTAAGCCTTAGGGGTCTGTTGAAGAGCACACAGAAGGAGTTCAGGGAGGATGACTCAGAAAGAGTTGAATGCAAAATGCAAGAGATAGAAATAGAGTAATAATCGTCAGCAGAGAAGTGGATGGAGGCTGATGTAGTCTCCTGGCTCTACTAAGTTGGTGCCATCTCATTTTGGAGTCCTAGATGGAAGGCTTGTGAAATCCCAAGAACAGTGAGTCACAGGATACTTCTCTATCTGCATCCCAGCCCTCTGAAAACTCTCCACTTTGATCTCTCAGACCAGAGCTTGCAAATTTCCAGGAACTGACATTAGTACCTAAAACCAACAATATGACAGAAGTCATAGTCCCATCCTCTGTACAGGTGGAGCTGAAAGTTAAAGATAAAACTCACAGTGGCTTCAGTAGCTGCAGCCGTAGGCCTGAGGTGGGGAAAAGAGATGGGGCGAAGCTGTCGTCAGCCAGCACTGGTGCTGAGAGTGTAACCCCCCTAAATGCTGATGTTTACATAGACTGAAACATCAGAGGCTCAGCTGGGCTCCAATTATAACCTCTCGCATTAAGAAGGAAATATTGAATGAAATACACTGTAGCATGAGTCATCAGCATCCACACTGAGTGCATGTTATTAGAGTTGTGTATTACTTCACAAAGCCTGGAGATCTCAGCCAAAGCCTTCAGGAATCCACATTGTGATCTCCCCTTACCCGGCTGATCCTTCCATTTACTGTTACACTTAAAGGGTTAAGAGCTGCAGATGAGAGAAACTGACATGCTGGCTGGATTTGTCCCAGCAGGGGTTGGCCCATGTCTGGGATTACAGGACCGTTGTCCCCAGCACCCAGTGACTGGGGTGAGGCATCTATGGCTTCCAAGGTTATGTATATCAGTATCTCAAAGCTCCACATCTGTGGAGGCTGGATCATCTGGTTACAGAACAAGAGCAGGTTTTAGAGCCAAGACATGAAACAGGTGCCAGGTCAAAGTCCTAGAACTAGCTCACTGGTAACTCTGGGCTCTGCAAGACTGATGAATAGGGCTGGGCTGAATACTGATTAGCAGAGATGACAGTGCGGACACTGACACTGGCAGAGCCTCACCTGGGTGGTGGGAAGAAGGAGGCTGCCTTTCTCATAGCCAGGGAAAGGGAAGGAAGGACACAGTCAATTGTACCATCAGAGGAGGGAGGGAGGGATGAAGGTTTGACTGAGAGCAGAAGAGAAATCTCCTACTCGCTCACCAGTGCTTCTGACATTTGTTTCGAATTTGCCCCATTTACTTGCGGGACCCTTGTGACCAAAGCCATGAATCACAGACTCTCAGAGTTGAAAAGAGCTGGCAACCTCTCTAATCCTCCCTCTAATATTTCCTCTGTGACTCTGCCAGATCCTGACAACTCTCCTTGAACATTCCCCATAGCAGGAGGTTCATCTCCTTGTGAGACA
>NW_007729986.1:59840-61831 GCF_000696425.1 Galeopterus variegatus
TCAAAGTCCTAGAACTAGCTCACTGGTAACTCTGGGCTCTGCAAGACTGATGAATAGGGCTGGGCTGAATACTGATTAGCAGAGATGACAGTGCGGACACTGACACTGGCAGAGCCTCACCTGGGTGGTGGGAAGAAGGAGGCTGCCTTTCTCACAGCCAGGGAAAGGGAAGGAAGGACACAGTCAATTGTACCATCAGAGGAGGGATGGAGGGATGAAGGTTTGACTGAGAGCAGAAGAGAAATCTCCTACTCGCTCACCAGTGCTTCTGACATTTGTTTCGAATTTGCCCCATTTACTTGTGGGACCCTCGTGACCAAAGCCATGAATCACAGACTCTCAGAGTTGAAAAGAGCTGGCAACCTCTCTAATCCTCCCTGTAATATTTCCTCTATGACTCTGCTAGATCCTGACAACTCTCCTTGAACATTCCCCATAGCAGGAGGTTCATCTCCTTGTGAGACAGTCCCCCTGGAATAGTGTGGAATGGTATGTTTCTTTCAGCACAAAGGTTTAACCTGAGAGTTGTGATGCATGAGGCTTTGAATAGGCCAGGGGGAAAGGGGCTTGTCCTTTCCTCCATTTCAGACTCTCTGATTTAATCCATAAAATCACCCCCAAAGCTCTTCTGTGTTTTGGTCCAATAGCAACTGATTTCTCAGATAAGGAATAGGCTCCAAACAGTTGTTTTCTCTAATCATACACTAGGGATCTTTTCTCCACGGGCTTCTAAATCTCTTGTGTTTTCCACATTTCTGGTTGCAAATGCTGGGTACAGGAGAGCTGCACTTGTGTCACTTAGAGCTGCTGCAATCTAATTCCACAGAAGGGCAGTGGTGGTGCTGAACCTGCAGAGACTTGACCAGTTATCATGCTCTCTTGTCGCTACTTCTGTCTGCATCGTGACCTTGTTTTCTTAAGCTGGTCATTTTTTACTCTCATGGAGGGAGACATGGCTGCTGACCTTACTTTGCAGGGCTTTGTTATCAGGGAGGGACTGAATCTCTTTCCATGGCTCCGTTTCTGAAAGTCCTGGGGAAAGACCTCGATTGGTGTGTCTTGAGTTATATGTCCACCCCCAAAACAATTGTCAGTGGTCATGTAGTGTGATTCTCCACCCTACCTAGACCCTTCTGATTGCAGCTGGGCAGGAACCATTCTCCAGAAAAGTGGAGGCATTCCGCTCTTGACAGACCAAATAATAAATGTTTGCAAAACCCCTATTGTATAATAATTGGCAAACTTGCGCTTCAACATTTACCTTTCAAACTTCCTTCAGCTTCTTGTGCCCCAACTGCCTATGAAAAAGGGTACAACAGTCTCAAAGTCTGTGGATATCCTCACAGTTTCTAATTGTTGCAAGAAGGAATACAGGTTCCTGCTCAAACACTTACTAGGACCAAAAAATGACATGCCTATTAGGACTAAGCTCAGTAAATCACAACCAAAATTCAGAAAAGCAGCCTAGAAAAATAAGCATCATGAAGTCCATAAACTAAAGTTTGCAACTTTCCTTAAGCCTAGTAATGGTTATTTTATATGGTGCTTAATAAATGAGATAATTCTTCAGCACACATGAACATATGGGCCTTGTGCTAGGCACTAGATGCAAAAGGGAGAATAAAAGAGATTTTGTATTTTAGTGCAGGAGACAGGGTAGTAAAGGACCAGTAATAATAGAAAATTATAAGTGCTGTGATGCTTTGGGGATCTAGAAGTGCTACCTGGCTGCCCAGCACATTCAAATAAAGACAGGGTTTATTAGACATGAGTATACTGAAGAACTAAGAAATGAGAGTTGACAATGTGGGAGGATGAAGAAAGGCTACGAAAACAGGTACATGAACTAAAATGTGACAGTTGGAGCCATGTGGTGCTGGGGCAAATAATTCAGGGCAACCCCCCAAATCTAGCGGATGTGACCCTGACCCTCTGGATACAGCTTTCTCCGGGGCTGGATTAAGAGTCAGGGTGCTGAGATTTTTTTTTTT
>NW_007729986.1:62561-63436 GCF_000696425.1 Galeopterus variegatus
GCACTCTCCAGTGCGCCACCGGGCCGGCCCAAGGGTGCTGAGATTTTAATCATAGATTCACCACCGCAAACCATGGTCCCTCCAACTTTCTGATCCTTAGTTTACCTACCTAGGAAATGAGTGGGTTAGACTATGCACTGTCTAAGTGACTCTGGGATTCTTTAATTGTGACTGCATTCATAATGATGATCTTGTGTTCAAGGTCAAACTATGCTCAGTTTAGTCTGTGTAAGAAGGAAATGTATAATCAATTTGAGAAAGGCTCCTATCCAAAATGAATTGATTACACATTTGCGAACTTACTGGTGTGGAATAAGACAGCATAAATTCAACAAATATTTATTGAGTGCTGGGTACTGAATAGGATAAGGAGTTTACAGTCCAGAGGAGGGATCAGGTCAGTTGAACAGGCAATTATGACTCAGGGCAGTGCTTTAATGGAAGTAGAATAGGAAGACATAGGATGGGTATGCAACCCATGCAAAGGGGGTGGGTGGGGAGCATCAGGGAAGGCTCTTCAAGGCTAAATTTATCCAGGCAAAGGTGGGAAGAAGAACTACAGGTAGAAAGCAGTAAATTTAATGAAGGCATGTGAGGGCATGGTGTGGTCTGGAGAAGAAGCCTGCATGTGATTCCTGAGGGCTTTCACTTAATGTAAATAGTGTAGACCTTGCCATGGGTGACTTTACATGCTGGAGAAGCAACTCCTGTTGATTTCCTCTTCCCATCTGACTGCTTTCCTTGCACTCGCATCCCTGTTTTCTAAGCCTTCACTCAGTGTCACCTGTATCTCACCTGTACACTGCCATAACCCCCACACCAGGCTCCTCCCATTTGTCCCCAGTGTCCTTCCTAACCATCCTCCAAAGCACAGC
>NW_007729986.1:65303-66110 GCF_000696425.1 Galeopterus variegatus
CCAAATCTTGCCACATTTAATTTTTTTAATCAATAAGAATGTATTGGTGCCCATTCTAGGCCAGAGTTTGGAGTTGGGGAACATAAAGCAGATATTTAAGCCAGATTCCTGACCTCAGAGGTGTTCCTACCTCTGAGTGATCGGTGCTTCATTCATGTTGACTGCCTATTTCTGACCCTCCTCTTACTTTCTTCCTGTACCACATTTATTTCCTCTTGGTCACATACTCTTTTGGTGTAACAATGATTTCATATACATCATATCTCCCCCAAGAAACTACAATATCAGTAAGGGCTTTTGCCTCAATCTTTTAAAAATTTTCTTTTAGACCTTGTTGTTTGTGGACTAGGATAGAGGATGATTTGCAAGATCAGAGCNTGGTTTAGTGGGTTTAGGAGGGCACTAATGGCTTTATAGGAGAGCAAGTGAGCACATTAGAGAGCTCTACCATGTTGATACCCTGTGCTGCAGAGAATTCCTACCCAAAAGAAGACCCTCACAAGATGCATTTTCTGGGCTTTAAAACTTCCCAGCATCCAAAAATGTAAGAAATAAATTTAGTTTCTTTATAAATTACCCAGTTTCAAATATTCTAAGCAACAGAAAACGGACTAATACAGTTTCTTTATCACTCTCCCTCTTAGTTCTTACCTCTTGTGAGGTTTTTTTGTTGTTGTTATGTTCATGTTAGATCCTCAGTGATATGCTAGTCTCTCTTGGATAAAGTTTAGTTTACAAGGTCCAGCCCAAATCTTGCCACATTTAATTTTTTTAATCAATAAGAATGTATTGGTGCCCATTCTAGGC
>NW_007729986.1:67540-119672 GCF_000696425.1 Galeopterus variegatus
ATTTTCTTTTAGACCTTGTTGTTTGTGGACTAGGATAGAGGATGATTTGCAAGATCAGAGCTACCTGACTTCTTTCCTATGTAATGGTGGTGTTCCTGAATGCTGGATGTCCTGGCAGCTCAGGTTAGAGCCAGGGGCCAGTCAATAGATCAGAGCCTGGCTGGCCACCCCAAGCAAGCAGTAACCCTTTCCTGACCAAATACTCTTAGTCCCAGCTTAGTACCTGTTGCCCAAGCTTGTCAGAGTTCTTACTTCACCAGGACTCTAAAGCCCTGTTATCCACATCCACCCTTTTTCCTGTTATCAGAACACTGAAAGAGCAGGAGCTGTAATTAGTTATCACCCTGAAAGCCACACCACCTCTTTCCTCAATCTTCTTCTAGGACCATCAGCCACTCAGGGATTCTGCTTTTTGTTTGTGGCTTTTGGCTTTCTTTGAATTAGAAATAGAAAGAAGACAACAAATGGTGTGAAGAGAGTGGTTTGTCTGTTTGAGGGTGTTCTTGGACTGCGTTCCTTTCCACAGGGAGGGTGAAGAACCCATGATGGCTTTGTGAGTCCTGGTGCTGATTTATGTTCTGGCAGATAAGACATGCTTTGTGAGATTCAGCTGATGCTTACCTGCTGTGGCAAGTGAGATATCCCAGCTTTCTGATTTAAATGCAACTTGACACTGCACAGCCCCAGGTACGTTTACAGTATCCACCAAAATATGCAAAACACCGAGGTACATGTGTGCAGGTAGAGAAAGCCCACAGGAGCTACACTTGTTGGGTATTGACCATATCTATGGGAGGTATTGAGTCTTTGTTGAGATTTCAAAGGGGAACTTGTGCCCGAGCTCCCTAGAGCTGGGAAAACAGTTTCAACCTGCACTGAGAGGGCAAAAGAAACATACCTATTACTCATTATGGGACATGTGATACCTAGTCTATAACAACTTATGTAAAGAAACATGTCTTAAGTTCAAATAATTCATATCACTGTACAACAAAATGGTTACCTGTCTCTCATCCTTCAAAGACTATTGAGTCTGCTGAAATGAGGCTGGTGCATGTGTCTACTGGAGATACATTCCCTTACAAAAAACTGTCCATTCTCTTCCCTGTCTTTTATTCCTTCACAAGCCTACTGTTCAAAAGTTTCTTAAAATGAAAGAAATACAAAATATTCAAATCATTTCTAAATGTGTTTGTTAATATGTATGACATACAGGTTCAAATATGAATTTCAAGTCATTGTTATTCACCCAAATGTTCAAATAATTAATATCCACAGTGTGATGGGATGATAAATATTCATAGTCAACAAAATCCTGCAGTGCTGATTTTGTCAGTGTACCTAGCTCCCTCATNAATATTCATAGTCAACAAAATCCTGCAGTGCTGATTTTGTCAGTGTACCTAGCTCCCTCATTGGACAGATTCTGACTCTTTTCTGTTTTGCCTTCTGAAGATGGCAAATGAGGAAAAGGTTTGGAAACACTGTCAGTTGCCAGCTCTTATTTCTGCTACAAATTTGGCTCATCCAAGGTCAATGGTAAATGGTGCTTCTTACTTCATTTATAAGAAGTACATAAAATAATAAACCAAGTTTGCTTTCCTCAGACGCTTTATTGCATTCATCTTCATTTTTCAATCCTATCACTTTCTGTGCATTGCTGGAAGGAAGGGTGATATAGCTAGGGATGCCTCCTTGTGGCATCCACTCACCTCAGGCAGCACCTACCAACTCAGTATAATCAGAAATAGCTTCTAAATGGACAGTCCTGAAAAAGCCTCCCTTTTAAATTTATTACTTGTCAAGGTTTACATAAACAATGAGAAAAAAATAAATGAGATATAAATATGTCATTATAATCTTATTCTATTTCCTTTATCAATAAGCTATACATTCCATTAATATTTTCATAATTATGTTTAAAATTTTATCAAATAGTAAAAACAATCCTAAAATTCCTATGGAACCACAAAAGACTTGAATAACCAAAGCAATCTTGAGCAAAAAGAGAAAAGGTGGAGGCATCACATACCTGACTTCTAAATATACTGTAAACCTATAGTAATCAAAACAGCATAGTACTGGCATAAAAACAGACAAATTGACCAATAGAACAGAATGGAAAGACTAGAAGTAAATTTGCGCATTTATAGCCAACTGATTTTTGACAAAAGTGTCAGGAACATGCAATGGGGAAAGAACAATCTTTTCAAAAAATGGTGCTGGGAAAACTGGATATCCTCATGCAGAAGAATAAAATTATATTTTTATCTCACACCATGTACAAAACCCAACTCAAAATGGATTAAAGATTCAAAGTAAAAGTAAGAACTGAAGCTGTAAAAGTACTAGAAGAAAACAGAAGAAAAGCTCCATGATGCTGATATGGGTAATGATTTTTTGAATATAAACCCCAAAACACAAAAACAAAAATAGACAAATGGATTACATCAAACTAAAAAGCTACTGCACAACTAAAGAAACAACAGAATAAAGAGACAACCTACAGAACATAGGAAAATATCTGCAAACTACATATCTGATAAGGGGTTAATGTCCCAAATATATAAGGAGCTCAAATGACTCAATAGCAAGAAAACAAACAAGCTGATTAAAAAATGGGCAAAGAAAAAAAAAAAAAAAAAGGGGGCGGGCGGGGGGGCCCCCTGCTCGGGGGCCCCGCTTGGGAGCGTGGCGGCGCTCCTGCCGAGGGTTCGGATCCCACATACAGACCGGTTCCCGCTCACTGGCTGAGCGAGGGGCAGGCGCAGCACCGAGGGCTGCGATCCCGCTGCCAGTCCCGGTCTGGTATGGGTGCGACACTGAGGGTTGCGGTCCGTTGCCGGACACGAAAAAAGACAAAAAGGAAAAAAAAAAAAAGGGGGCGGGCGGGGGGGCCCCCTGCTCGGGGGCCCCGCTTGGGAGCGTGGCGGCGCTCCTGCCGAGGGTTCGGATCCCACATACAGACCGGTTCCCGCTCACTGGCTGAGCGAGGGGCAGGCGCAGCACCGAGGGCTGCGATCCCGCTGCCAGTCCCGGTCTGGTATGGGTGCGACACTGAGGGTTGCGGTCCGTTGCCGGACACGAAAAAAGACAAAAAGGAAAAAAAAAAAAAGGGGGCGGGCGGGGGGGCCCCCTGCTCGGGGGCCCCGCTTGGGAGCGTGGCGGCGCTCCTGCCGAGGGTTCGGATCCCACATACAGACCGGTTCCCGCTCACTGGCTGAGCGAGGGGCAGGCGCAGCACCGAGGGCTGCGATCCCGCTGCCAGTCCCGGTCTGGTATGGGTGCGACACTGAGGGTTGCGGTCCGTTGCCGGACACGAAAAAAGACAAAAAGGAAAAAAAAAAAAATGGGCAAAGAATCTGAATAGACATTTCTCAAAAGAAGACAAACAAATGGCCAACAGGTATACAAAAAAATGCTCAATATCATCATCAGCTAAATGAAAATTAAAACCACAATGAGAGAGAAAATTAAAACCACCTGTGAGAGTGATTATTATCAAAAATACTAAAGATAACAAGTGCTAGGAAAGATGTGGAGAAAATCCTTGTGTACTGTTGTGTACTAATGTAAATTAGTACAATTATGGAAAATAGTATGGAGGTTCCTCAAAAAATTAAAAATAAAACTATCATATGATCCAGCAATCTCACTACTGGGTATATACCCAAGAAAAATGAAAGAGATATCTGCACTTCCATGTTCATTGCAGCATTATTCACAATAGCCAAAATACAAATGTGTCTAGATACACACCCACACAGACACACATACGCACACACATCTATCCAATAGATGAATGGATAAAAATGCATGAGATACATATATGCAATGGAATACTATTCAGCCTTAAAGAAGGAAATTTTGTCATGTGCGATAATGTAGATGAATCTGGAGGACCTTACTTTTAGTGAAATAAGCCAGGCACACAAAGACAAAGGCTGCATGATCTCACTTATATGTGGAATGTGACAAAGCTAGACTAGTACAGGTAGAGAGTAGAATAGTGCTTAACAGGGGCTGGGGGGGCAGGGCAGTGATTAGGGAGATGTTGGTCAAAGGATACAAAATTTCAGTTAGAAGGAATAAGTTCAAGAGTTCTATTATACAACGTGGTGATTATAGTTAATACAATGTATTTCTATTCTTGAAAATTGCTGAGAGTCAATTTTAAGTGCTCTTGCTACAAAAAAATGGTATGTGAGGTCATGCATATGTTAGTTGGATTTAGCCATTCCACAATGTATATATATTTCAAAACAACATTTTGTCCATGATAAATGTATATAAAAATTTTTTTGCCAATGGAAAATAAGATAAAATAACTTTTGTACATGTTCCATGTACAAAAAATAAATAAAACTGACATTTGGTTTTTAAAATAGATTTTTATCATGTATAATTTATGACAGTCTAAAATTAAGAAATATTTCTATCTTTAACATCAGTGGTTTAAGAATTTTAGAAAACTTTATCTTTGACTAATCCCCATCATGTTTTCATGTTACTATTTTCAAGCGTTTTAGTTATACCTAGCTTTTTAACTGCCCCCCATATTAGTTATTATTACATAATATACTTGTGTTTTCGTTGATATATAAACAATATGTAGTATATATGCAGTATTATATCATCTATATATATTCTATTATGTACTATGTGCTCTATTGTTTTTAAGATCTTTCTGTTTCCTGTGTTTGGCAGTTTCACTATAATGTGTCTAGATACACACATGCACATACAAACACACACACAAACATATTTAGATTTGTCCATATACTCACAATATTTTTGTTTATATTTGCTTTTTGCACAGGAATCTTTCAAGTTTTATTCCCTATTATTTAAAGGGCATCTTTTAATAGCTCATTCATTGGGAACATCTATGCATGAGTGAAAACTCCCCAATTCTTGTTATCTGAAAAGTCTTTAGTTTTTTCTTACACATAAATGATACTTTAGCTGGGTATAGAAATCCAGGTTAACAATGATTTTACCTCAACAGTTTGAAGATATCATACCCTTATATTTTGGCTTTGAGTTTTGCTCTTGGGAAATCTCATTGGTGTCCTTTTTTGTGGGGGCGAATTTTCAACTAATGACTGATGAAAGTTGATAGGTAAACAACTTAACCCCATCAACCCTCAGAATAGTGGTCTATGCTGTTGTATTAGTCTGTTTTTGTTGCTTATAACAAAATATGTGCAACTGGGTGATTTATAAGAAAAATGAAATTTATTGCTTACAGTTTCTGAGGCTGGGAAGTCCAAAGCCCATCTGGTGCTGGTGACAGTGACTCAGGGGTCTCACATTGCAAGATGGTGGAAGCAGAGAGAGCAGAGAGAGAGAGAGAGAGAGAGACTCCCCTCTTTTAAAGCCCTCAGAACCATACCCTGACCACCATTTTTAATTCATTCTCTGCTGCATGGTCCCACAATCCAATTACCTCTTTAAGGCTCTACGTTTTAATTACCATAATAGTATTTCCCACCCTCTTAACAGTCACAGTGGGGGATAAGTTTCTAATACCTAAAACTTGGGGGACACAGTTCAAGCTTCAATGAATTTGGGGGGAACATAATTCAACCCACTACATTCCACCCCTGTTCCCCCAAAACTGGTGTCTTTTCACATGCATATACATTCTTTTCATCTCCAAAGTCTTAACTTGTTTCAACTCAAAAGTCCAAAGTTCAAAGTCTCAACTGTGAAATTCAAAATGAGTTATCTACATCCAATATACAATGGTGGGACAAACATAGGGTACATATTCCCATTCCAAAAGGGAGAAATAGGCCAAAAGAAAGGGATAACAGGTCACAAACAAGTCTGAAACCCAGCAGGGCAGACATTAAATCTCAAAGCTGGCAAATCATGTACCTTAACTCCATGTTCCACCTCCTCTGCATTCTGGTGCTGGTGTGGGGGTTAGGTCCCCTAGTCCTTGGGCAGCTCCGCTCCTATGGCTTTCCTGGTCTCAGGCCACACTTCACCTCTCCCGGGCTGGTGTTCCACTCTGGTAGCTCCACAGGTCTGGGGTCTCCATGGTGGTTCTGCCACTAGACCTGGTGCTGTTGGGGTTTCTCTGCTGCAACTCTGATCCCACACTTCCGCTCGGCATTTCTCTAGTGAAGGCTGTCTGCAATGACTCTGCCGCAGTGACAGATCTCTTCCTGGGCCCCCAGACTTTTCCATACATCCTTTAAAATTGGGATGGAGGCTCCCAAGCCTCCACAGCTCTGGCATTCTGTGAGCCTAAAAACTTAACACCATGTGGATGCTGCCAAGGCTTCCAGTTTGTATCTTCCAAAGCTGCAGGTCTAACCACACCTGGGACCAATTTAGCCATGGCTGGAGCAGCCAAAGCAGCTGGGGGGCTGGTGCTGGAAGCAGCTTCCTGAGGTGGCCCTGGGCAGCAAGCCCATGGAAGGCATATCAGGCCTGTTTCCCAAGACCATTTTGTTTTCCTAGGAGAGGCCTGTTTCCCAAGACCATTTTGTTTTCCTAGGAGTTGGTGCCTGAAATGGAAGGGTAGACTCCGGAGGCTTCTGCAATGACTTCAGGGCCTTTTTCTCCTTCTCTCGATAATCCTTTTCTTTTGCACTAATCTTCTTAGCTAATGGTCACAGGGCTGCACCATAAAATTTGCACTCTGCTTCCCTTTTAAATTCTGGCTTTATGTCATGCCTTTGCTGCCATAACTCAGCGTAGGCTATTACAAATAGCCATGCAGCTTCCTTAATGCTTTGCTGCTTAGAAATTTCTTCCGCCAAACATTCTGTTTCATAACTCTTAAGTCCTGCATTCCACAAAGTCTGAGGGTGTGGACACAATGCAGCCAAGTTCCTTGCTATGATGTAGCAAGGGTGATTTTTTGTCCAATTCCTGATAAGTTCCTCATTTCTATCTGAGACCTCACCATCAGCATGGCCTTTACTGTCCATGTTTCTATCAACATTCTGGTCACAAG
The DNA here is from genome assembly GCF_000696425.1 of Galeopterus variegatus. NCBI lineage: Eukaryota > Metazoa > Chordata > Mammalia > Dermoptera > Cynocephalidae > Galeopterus > Galeopterus variegatus. Next base: position 74,514 of record NW_007729986.1, read on the forward strand.
GATTTAACCATTTAAGTCTAAAATATCCAAACATTCTCTCATTTTTTTTGTCATCTTCTAAGTCCTCCTAACTCCTCCATCCTTTGCCTAGTACTGAGTTCCAAAGCTGCTTCCACATTTTCAAGTATTTATTATAAGAACACCCCACTTCTGATATCAATTTTTTTTATTATTTCATTTTTGTTGCTTATAACAAAATATGTGCTACTGGGTGATCTATAAGAAAAATGAAAGTTATTGCTTACAATTTCTGAGGCTGGGAAGTCCAAAGTCCATCTGGTGGTTGTGACAGTGACCCAGGGGTCTCACATTGCAAGATGGTGGAGGCAGAGAGAGCAGAGAGAGAGAGAGAGAGAAAGAGAGAGACAGACAGACAAACAGACAGACTTTCCTCTTAAAGTCCTCAGAACCATGCCCCTGACCACCATTATTAATCCATTCTCTACTGCACCGTCCCACAATCCAATTACCTCTTTAAGGCTCCACCTTTCAATTACCATAATAGGATTTCCCACCCTCTTAACAGTCACAGTGGGGGCTAAGTTTCTAATACCTAAAACTTGGGGGACACATTTCAAGCTTCAATGAGCTTTGGGGGAACATAATTCAATCCACTATGGCTGTCTTCCACAGTTGCCTTTGAAATTCTACTTGCCTGTGGTTTTCCCTTGCTTGATAATGTACCCTTTATTGGTTTCCTTCCCTTTCATATCTCACTTCCTTGCTCCCCTTCTTCTAAAATGTCCCAAATGAACTATTTGCACTCAAATCCTGTCTCAAGGTCTGATGCTGGGGGAACCCAAGCTAAAAATGCATATGGATGGTATCATCTAGCTCTCCTGCCCTCTCACTTCCCGGTGAATTCAGACATTTGGAAGTCACTGGCAGAAGATCAGAAGTTGTAAGAGAGTGATATTTGAGTATGTCTTTCCTGCACCAGCACTGTTATTTTTGTCAGGGCTTCATCTTATGACCATAGCTCCGTGGCTCTATTAATGAGCAGACTCGAGTAATGTTGTTTCTTCTACCTCCTCTCCAGGCCTATGAGTTGTAGGTCTTACCACTACTGCTAGTCTTGCAGTGCCTCAATATACCTTGTTTGTCCTTCTGTCAGTTAGCAATGTATTGCCTCTCAGCTCAAAATTTCTGCTCTGTCATACTGCACATGAACCCTATGAAAAGCTCTCCTTTGCCAGTTGGTTTGACATGAACCTTTGTCAAGAGAGGGCATTAGAAAGACACTACATGGCCATAACAAAAGGAAAGGACCTTCCTTCTTTGTTTCTGTGTGCATTTTTTTGGCATGGTGGATTAACAAGTGGGAGGTGTGGTGACGTTCTCCTCAGTAGCCTTCTAGGGATAAGCTTTGGCCCACCCACACCCTCTAGCAAGTTTTTCCATAGTGCTCTGCATTCTGACTATGGACCAGCACCCTCTGGCAAGTTTTCCTGTTACCTGGTGGGCTGTTCCTATGGACCAGGACAGCTTACTCTCCCTCTGATGTAGGTTGTGTGTGGTGGCAGTCATGATCTCTCCAAAGATTTCTGAATCTCAGCTTTGGGGGGCTATATTAGTCTTCTCAGGCTGTGCTATGTACCTTCAAAATGATTCCAAACATTTACATAGTTTCATATTTTAAAGCACGCTCCCCCGCTCCCTTCGAAAATGTGAGGTTTTATCAGACCCCATGTGTTAGAACTTGGAGTGAACTTCCCTTCCCCTTGGGAATGTTATGTCAAAACATATGAGACCCCCATATGTGAGTTACTGACCTCAGCTACCAGACTTCAAAATACATGTAAACTCAAGAGTTTGATAGACACTTTGAGAGCTTAGACCATGTCAGGGCTATACTCTGTCGGCCACTTCTCTGAAGACCTAGAGCGTATACTGTGACAGGCTGCCCTCTGTCATCTGCATCGCTGAACATGGCCCCCCTGTTAGCCTTGGAGCTAATCTCCAAAGCCTAGCCAGACAATACTGACACAGCCTTCTAGCATCTAGGGACCTTACATGTCTTCCAGGATCTCTGCTGAAGTGGTCAAGCCAGCTTCTCCAAAGAAGAAGTTTGAGGTATACCTCAAACTTTAGTTAGATTTTACATTCCACAGAGGCCTGCTTCCATCCTAATTGAGCAACTGAACTTTAATGATTTTGGAACTCACTCACTGTAACACTGGGAACCCCAAATATGTGAGGGCACTCACATAGTATTTGCCTATTCCAAAGAACTCACCCAGTGGCCCAATGGGTAGAGACATTGGTTTATTAGACTTATGAGAGTTTCTGATGGTGGTTGGTCAATCAGAAAATCTGCACCACCCTGGGGTACATACAATAGTTATACAGTGAACAGATCAGAGCAGGGGTGTAAATCATTTTCAGGCTTATGTGCAGACCCTCACCCCACTCACATAACTCCGTGTGTGCGGGAGATCTGGCTGAGTAGATAAATTAATCTACTTGCTACTCTCTTGGTGCCAGAGTGCTCATTCATTTACTTAGGGTCCCTGCTCCCTTTAGCCCTCTGTTTATCTTAGAGGGGACATGCCTTTCCTTGGGTAACTACCTTGGCCAGGGCTAGTCTCCCAGTGGGGAGTGGAGAATAGGGCTATGTCCAGCATTCACCCTACACTCACTACATAGTTAATGTGCCTCATATATAAAGTGTATTTCCTGTGAGGTTGGTTAACATTATTCTTCCCCTCTTTAAGCATTGTGAACCCAAGAAAAAATTTTCTTTGTATGGCAATAAACTGTGTGATTTGTGAATGAAATCATACTTTGATCATCTCTTATTTCTACCATATGCAACCGAGTGCTATATCAAAATACTATAGACTGGGTGGCTTAAACAACAGAAATTTATTTTTTCACAGATCTAGAGACCAGAAATCCAAGATCAAGATGCCAGCAGGGGTGGTATCTGGTGAGGACTCTCCCCTTGGGTTACAGATGGCTACCTTCTCTCTGTGTGCTAGCATGGCTTTTCTCTGTGCATGTGTGTGGTAGGGGAGGCAGGAAGAGTGAGAGTAAGCTCTGGAGTCTCTTCTTGCAAGGACACTAATCTTATCAGATCAGGGATCAACACTTATGACCTCATTTAACCTTAATTACATCCATAACAGCCCTATCCCCAAATACAGCACACTGGGGTTGAGTCTTCAAACATGAATTTTCAGGGGACACAATTCAGTCCATACCAGATGCCTTTTTTAAGTTGCTTCCTTGTTTGTCTCCTTTCAGCCAAGAGGTAGCAGCTGTTTTCTGCACTTCCCACTTCTTTACCCCTTTAAGCAGGTAATCACTTTTATTGGTTAACTATTCTTTCTTTATATCAACTTTCCCTGTTTAAATTACTGATGTAGTTTCTTTCTCTGACTGAAACTTGACTGGCACTCCTACCTCTGTAATTAGTCTCTTTATTAAATTGTCTTTAATTTCAACTGAGATCTTCTATTTCTATTTCTTTCTGGGACCTTGACTGATATGAATAAAGTAACTAAGTCTGGTTGATCACCAGGAAACTCTGATAGTTAAGGCTACCATATGTCCAAAACTTATTATCTGGTGAAAGAGGTATCTTGGGGAGGGCCCCTTTTGGAACTACTCTGATTCTGCTTTTTTGTTCAGGTGCCCAAGTGGAAAAAGGCAGAAGCTTAGGTATACTACAGAGAATCAAGAATCAGATTAAAGCCATCCACATCTGATGTTTTTCTCATAGTTGATTCTCTGGTTAGAACAGTTATCAAATTCTTATCAGTGATATTGATAGTTGATAGGTTATTGCTGAAGTCCACAGAATGGGTCAGTGAATGGCATGATGAGTGTTGGTTGCCCAGGACATTTGATTCTGCCCAGTCGCATGGTTCATGCTGTTGGGTCTACTCTTAGACTGAGGAGAGAGCTCAGTTGGGGAATATTTTTAAGTGGAGTCGTTGTTTATTCTAATCAGAAATTTGTTTTCTAACAATTTCCTCTGAGTGTTTTAGCTGAACTTTAGAACAGATTTCTTTCTTTTTATACCAAAAAGATCAATAGATTTTTTTAAAGTTACCTTTTTAATGAGAAAATATTTATTCATTGGGAAGAATATGGAAATTATATACAGTGGTACAGAAAAAGATCTGGTAGCTGTTATCATCCAGAAAAAAAAAATTTTTAAGTTGTGATAATATTTTATGTAACATTTTATATCCTTTTCCCAATTAATAATGTTGACAAGTGTTTTTTCAAGTTATTACAAGCATTAGTAAGCTTGCTTTTCAGTGACAGCATGACTCTAATTTAAAGTGTTAGAGACTAATTGCCCCCATATGCTGAGCTCTATGGGTAGCTGAGAGAAGGTTTTTGGATGGGGAATCAGATGATCTATTTTCAATTAAAGAAAAAATTGGGACTGTTGTGACTTAACCTCCTTGGCCAACCTCCCTGCTTGGGAAAGAAGTGAGGCCAGTGTCTTCATGTGGGATTGAGAGAACAGGGAATTTCCTGGCCAACATTGGTGAGAGAAATCTAATTGTCATACCAGCAAATATAAAAATATCAGGAAGAAACACTGTATAGGTATTGAGGGGCTTATGATAATAAGATAACTATAATAACTCATGTTTGATTCTGATGGGCCATATTCCAGTCATGCCCAGGACATCAGGCAGGTGAACATTCCCCAAAGCTGCCTCTCAAGGTGCTGGAAAGTGTGAAAGCAGAAGCTAAGTCTCCCAGTTTGTAAAACTTGGATCTCTGAGTTTATTTTTGGGTATTCTTTATTCTCCAAGCATTGATTCTGTTTAACATTTCACATACCTTCAGGATGCAAACAGAAGGAAATCAATGAGAAAATGCTATTAGTGTTATCCGCAGAAACATATCCTTTTCTTGTCATCTGAGCAGTTATATTGCCACTGCTTCTTCAGAGACTATAATTTCTGTTGACGCCTGTCTCATCTTGACATTTTTGTCTTATTAACTGATCTATTTCTCTTGTTTATTTCCCCTTGGCACGAAAGTTGATAGACAGATGCATACATTTCACATGAAGTCTTTGGGGTCTTTTAAAATCCCTCTTGCTCGAAACAACAGTCCACATATAAGAACTGTCACCAAAGTTAATATGGTCCTGCTTTTGGTGTATGCGGTGCCTGGAGGCCTCTTCTGCTCACCGTCCTATACACTGTCAACACGAGTGGAATTTTAAGCAGCACATAAATTACTTTCCTGAGTTGTATTTGACAGTGGAGAGAGAGGGGGAAAAAAAAGAACTCCTGTTTCCCAGAGATACAACCTGACCCAAAGCCTATGAATTCATGTGATAACCTCTGAAATGCAATAACCTCTGACTCTTGCTTTTTAAGAGATGAAATTCACATTCTATCCCCTCCCCACCTTTAGAAAATACATATGTGTTGGTTATGCTGTGAAGTTACAAGTAAAAAAGCAGTTTCAGAATGACAGATTAACTCTTGGGAGAATTTTATAAAACCCAACCAACCAAACAAACAAAAAACACCTAAAATAGTCTTTCTGGCAAACTGAGAATATAGCCTACTTGGCCCAGCCCTCAGCTGTCAGAACCTTGGCTTGTCACTGAACGTTCAGTGTCAGCTGTCAGAAGGTAAAGTGAGAGAGAAGCAATTTGGATGTTCCTGTGATACCCACACCCATCATATTATTGTTATCATCTTTAATTTGCATTTATTTAATGGTGGATCATATTGATACAATTTTATATATTCATTGGGCATTGGTGGTTTTTTTTGTTTTTTGTTTTGTATATCACTGCAGATTTTTTTCTCTTTATAATTTAGTGCTCTTTACATCACTTAATTAAAAAAATTAAATTGTTAATCTGTGGTTTAAAAAAGGAAAAATGAATTCTAAAAACTAAGTAAAACTTGAGAATATAGAATAAAAATAGTCTTTAATCCCATTTCTATCCTCCAGTTCTCAAATTTTGCCTTCCTCTTGTAACCATTGTTATCCATTTCTTTTGTGTACAATGTCTTTGATATATTAGGCCCCCAAATTATCCCCTCCCTTGTTTATCTTGCTTTGTGGAGCAGGTGTCAGAGGTGCTCAATGAATCTGCCTGAGACATAATGGCCATAGTGTCTTGGTCATAGTTGGAAAATCCAAAACATTGACAAGTTGGTGCAATTTGACATTTAGTCCCACATTCCTTCTTTGTGGCTCCCCAGTGTCTGCAATCAGGGCTTCCTAGCTTGACCTCACCAGTTGGGTAAGGAGACGGTGAATCTCAGCCTTACTTGAATTCTTGGCCTTTCTTCCATAGCCTGTTTTCCTGGGACATAGAGGTCCTCTTGAGAAGATCTCTGACATGGGCCCAGAGCCCCAGACTCCACATAAAGGGATTTTCCTTCTCATAGGAAGTGAGTGGGGCTAACAGATTGTGACCATCCTACATCGTTGTTAAGACAGTCACTGCAAGGTCTATCCACTCCTTCCTGAAAGATGAGCTGCATACCTTCACTGAGAGTAGAAGGCTGGGAACCCCTGCATATACCCAGTCTAAAGCCATGCTAGTTTGTTTCTATTAAAAATTAATTAATTAAACATGTTGAATAGGTGGTCTGTGAAGATGGTATAAAATTCAATGTGCTATTTGAATATATATGCTTTATATATAAATGGGGAAGAGAAAACTGTGCTCCAAGTAGGATGAAGAAAGTTATAATTTGAAGTTTGAAGTTATGATTGGATTTCAAATTGGGTTCAAAATTTTGAATCTAGGAAGGTAGTAAAAAGGGTCCTAACATTTTGGTCACTGCAGTGATCCCTCCTTTGCTGGAAGAGAGTCCAGTGGCCTTGTAGGAGTTTGGCTGTGGGCTCGGTGAAAATCCCTGGAAAAAGCCATGGAAGCTCTGGGATTCAGAATTGTTTGGACTATTATGGAATCCCATCTTTTTCAGGAATAAAAATACTGTGGGTAAAGTTTGCACATTGTTCTTTAGTATTTTTCATAGGAAAACTTTAACTTGGTTTCTCTCACTTGGTATTTTGCAATTTTCATCCTCCTATGATACAAAGAATTGAAATACAGACTAGAGCAGAAAAAAATTTTTTTTTTCAGTTTTTAAGATTCTAAAATATCTTAATTTTGGACCGTTTCTCAGACTCCAATATTCAAGACCCTCAGCTTCTCTGGATCCCATTAATTCACTGGAAATTTACAACAGTCCTTCCTGGTCTGGGCCCATCCTCCACTCGCTCAAGCCATGGGTCTGTGTATTGGATGCTACAAATGCACCACTTTAAACTATCTAGGACTTACCTCTTATTCTAGCTACTTTTAGGGTAACAAATTAAGACTTTGACCACCTTCTTGCAGGTGAAACTTGAGAATCCCCACCTAGCCGTGGACCCATACTAAATACCTCCTTGCCTCCTGATTACTGCTCCAGGATCTTCTGTGACGCCACCATGTGAGATGCCTACAGGAGCACACTTGGCTCTCATGATTGTACAGTCTGGCAATGTGGGTAGTAAATACCTTGTAGGCTACCCTTGACCAATGGCAGACAGGAGCCAATGGATGAATAGCTTCTCTGTTCACCACCCTGATGAAAATTCTGAGATACATTTCATGAGGCTCCTAAAGGGTCCTGTATGACAAGCACCAATTGCTTGTTGCAGTGGTTAAGTCAATAACAAACTTTTAAGAAAAGCTTTTCCTTTTTTCATTCTTCCTGTCCATTAATCCTATTGGATGGGATAACATTCCAAATACACTATCTGCTCGTAAGACTTTGTCTCTGGCTATTCCATTAGGGGAAGAACCCAGAGCCTGAGATGGGCCTTTGAAGATAAGGAGTAAGGAACCCACTGCTAATATTGTTGGGGTTATGATAACCACTTGCATACTGTAGCTTCACAATTACTAACTCTGATTTGAAGGTAAATTGGGATGGTGAAGCAGTAGGATATAAAGCACCTGTAGCAGCTGAATGATATGAGGTTGCTGATAATTAAATAGATTATGAAGTTGGTTGGCTTTGAAAAGCTGCTATGGAAAATCTTGAAAAAAGAAAATGACATGCTCTGATCAGCTGTCAACTTGAAGCATGCTGTAAAATCCAGAGGGATTCTATAGGTTTGTCTAAGGAGACCCTTGTGTTAAGCATAGAGATGTGCTTCCCATCTGTAGTAAGCGCAGACTGCAGACAGCCTCTGGCTATAAGTTCCTTGAGGATCTGTCTCAGCTGCAAAAAACACCTTACCTAATGCCATACCATTCCCAGAACAACTCATATTATGCGACTGAGTGGAAAAACAAACTGTTTCTCCCACTATACTCTCACAACATGCTTCTGACACCACATATGCATAGGTTTTCCCCCATACTTCTAGCAAGCAATCAATTCTGTAGCAGATACCAGCTGGCTGTCCTTTAATTCAAATCAGTTCTGACACTATCTACCTGAGGATAGTGTCAAATCACACATGTTGAGGGTTTGGTCCCACAAGACTGCCCCCCGCCCCGACTTTTGATGCCAATCGCAAGCCCAGGTTGTTTTACCTGTGCTCCTGACCAACCAGCTATAAATTGAGGTGTATAGCAGAGCTTAGAATTTTATAATCACAAGAAGAGGGAGGATCAAAGGAGAGAGAGGACAGCCCCTCTCTAATCACTACATCGGTTTTTCTATTGGTTGTACATTATGTACAGATTTGGGATTTTTACTAGGTTGCATCCTACATGCAGGGATCTAGGGTAAGGGTCACAAGAAGCATTCTAGGTTATTTTTATTACATTTCTGGTGCCAGCTTGTCTGCTTTCAAGTTAAGATGGTCTTATGATGACATTTTCCAGGACATGGGACATGACTACCAACTCATTCCAGATTTTCCAAGACAATATAATTTAGTTGACCTGAGTGGAGCATGATGGTTTTTGGATATGACTGGTGCCATTGTGCAAACAATAAACACAAAATAGCCACCGGTCTCATCTTCCACTACAGCACCAAGCCCTTCCCTGCTTCCCTTTAAGAGAAGCCTACTGACTTAAAAAAAAAAAAAAAAAAAAAACCCTTTTGCTTCCGCAAGGATGCAGTTCTCCACCCCGATCTACATTAGCATAATGCCCCTCCTTGATTGTATCAGTCCATTTAAGCTCTCCCACCCCCCACATCGAGTGCTGTCTTCCATTTTGAAGGCAGCCCTGGGCTGCCTGTCACTTTGAGCACAGCTCGGCAGATTTGCTTCCTTTAATAAAGCTTGATCGGTACCTAGCATTTTGGCTCACTTTCTTTCAGCGCATATATATATATTTTAAAATTATCATATACTGGCAAAAAATAGAGAACATTTGTGGAAGTGGATCCTGAGTATGAAAGAACAGAGGGGTAGGTGGAACATAAGACTGGAAAATGGAGAGTTTATTCTCATGATTCAGGGTTCAATATCCTGCCAATGGGTGCTGGGAGATAGTCCTCTTACACTGCTTGGGTGGCTCCCTAGATATTGAACATGAGGATGACCTACAGATAATGAGGTGAAGATATTGGTACTGCCTTGGGAAAGATTTGAGGAAGGTTCAGAAGGAAATGTAAAATTTCAGGGAATTGGAAATGTTACAAATGATTGATTATGTGATACTGGAAAACACCTTGCCTAGGAGATCACAAAGGATACCCTCTTCATAAAGGCAATGGCAGATGTACAGATAAGGAAGATGCCATTGTCTTTTATGAGTTTGGCAGTGGCTATCTTTCATAGGATAGGATTGGTAGAAGATGCCAACATAAGACTGAGCTCCCAAGTATCAATGTGAATGATTGGATTTTGGAACAATAGAGGCAAGACATCAGCAGTCAGTTGTCAGACTCAAGTTAGATGTACTTACCCTAATAAGCAGCAAGGCCAAAATGGCAATCAGGGTGCCTTTATCTGTGGGAATCTATGTTGACATATCATAGTGTTCTGAGGGATGAACTATTTGTACAGTTAGGGTGTTTACTTGATTTGTGTAACTGGAGATACATTGGGCAAGAAAGCATAAGGATAATGTGTTCATTTGCTAGGTCTGCCATGACAAAGTACCACAGACTGGGTGTCTTAAACAACAGAAAGTTATTTTCTCAAAGTTATGGAGGCTAGTAGTCCAAGACCAAAATGTCATCATGGTTGAATTTTCCTGAGTCCTCTCCCCTTGGCTTGTAGATAGCTGTCTTCTCCCTCCGTCTTCACATGGTCTTCCTCTGTGCACACACGTCTGCATCCTGATCTCTTATTAGAAGGACTCCAGTCACAGGGGATTAGGGCCCACCCCTGTGACCTCACATGGACCTGGATCTGAATCCTAGTTCATTTCCTCTTCTAGCCTCATGATTGTGGACAATCATTTAACACCTCTAAGCCTATTTCTTCACCTATAAAATAGATATATCACTTATTTTGCAAGATGGCTATGAGAATTGCATGTATGTATGTAAAGCATTTAACACAGTACCTGGAATTTGAGGAGTGTTCTGCATTAGTATCAACTTGTCTTCGAGGTTTAACCCATATTCCACGCCACCTCCCACAGTCTTTTGTCTCAACTGCCTTCGTGACTGGTTTGAGTGTTATGATTATATTTTGGTGTGTGACTCTGATCTATCCCACCAGTTCATGAGCTCCCTGAGGCAGGGATCCACCCTTGTTATGCCCTCCCAGCTCTTGCCCCAAGGTCACAGAGGCTTCCTTTGAAACACTGGGTTAGACTCTTAACAGTGCAGACCAACTCATGGGGAGAAGAGAGCATCTGAAACAAAAAGGTAATATGGAAAGATGACTCCAGTGTGTGCCTGGACAATTTTCCTCTGTGGGCTTTGGGGTTGTAGTGGGGGGTAAGACTTCACAATTTGGGTGGGAAAATATCTTACTTCTTATGCTTGGACTTTCCCTAATCATGTGCTCTGGTCTCCTGGAAGCCTTTCTAGTGTGGTGTTGGACAGTACATGGGGAGATGACATTCCAGACCCAGCATTAAGAAGGCTTTTCCCAAACTGGTTCTATGGGCGTGGGTGGCTTTACTCTCATTCCTACTCTCTCAGGCAATCTGTGAAATGACAGGCATTACTGAGATTATGGGTGTGACATGAAGGATACTCCATGGTCACAGGATGAGTGAAATGATTCGATACTACTAATATTAATAATACTGCTATGTCCTAAGAACACATTATGTATACCATATATATATACACATACACGCATATGTATATATATATATACACACATACATAATACTTCATTTAATCTTCGCAATAATCCTTTGAGGTAAGTGTTACTGTCTTCCCATTCTGAAGAAGGAGATCATAAATGTAACAGAGGTTATGTAAGTTATTGGCTCAGTGCCCGCAGCTGCAATGACCACAGGTGGGGTTAAAATTCAAGTCCGTATCTCTAACGCCCATGCTTATTTCCTTCTGCCAGATTCCTCCCAGGTATAGATGGGTCATAAGGCCATGGATTTTATGTGCACCAAACTTTAACATATTGAGCCAAATGTGGTGATGGATTGAGTTATGTAAGCTAGAATGCTGCTTTCCTGGTCTTCAGAAGCAGCTGTGCTTCTCCTAACCTCTGGCATGGGTTGACATGGGTCAGTGAATTAGAGGGGGCACTCTAACATAAGTTGGCCTCCAATATATGAATTTTTAAACCCAAGCATTTAAAATCCAACCTATTAGTCAAATGTGAGGGGATTGTGTTTTATATGTGTCCATTCTCAGGGTTTCTTTAAAATGGCTTGTTCCTGAAGTGTATTTAAATAAAACTGGATTTACACAAAATAACGTGCACACAACTTCTCAGAAACACATCTGTGGCTGAAAGTGAATCTTGTGGACAAGTTCACTGAGGGATGGAAAGGGCTTGAATCACCAGGGTTCAGAAGAATAGGTCGTAAAGTTAGAATGAAGTGAAATCCTGATCAATTGAGATTTTAAGGAAAAACATATGTTTAAATTCAGGAAACTTTAATCCTGTATAGCCTGAAAAAAAAAAAAGAATATATATATAATTAAAACAAAAGCTGACTGTAGCTGCTTTCACTATTTGAATTGGCATGGTCCATCTCAGGAGCCAGAGGACAGAGAAAAGCATCTTTGTGTGCTTTGCCTACTCTCATAGGTGAGCCCACCTGCCCTGCCCCTGGTCCTCCATGGCCTGGAAGACAAAGGCAACACAAAGGGAGGGCAGAATTCTCTGCCTAATGAAGTGAGTTTCCCAGGGCAGCCTAGGAAGGAGGGGAAGAAAGTGGCAGACGTCAGGAGAGTGTTAGGGAGAAATGGTCAAGTAACACGCTGGTGTATGGGCAGTGGGAAATTCCATGCGGAGGGAAACTGCCAATTAGTTTTGTTAAAAGAAAAACTATAGGCAAATTAAATTTAACAAACTTTCATTTGAGCAAGAAAAACAAAAAACAAAAACAAACAAAAAAACGATTTGGGAAGCAGGCAGTCCCTAGAGTCAGAAGAAATTCAGAGGGATGATGCCTTTGCCAGTTGGTTGGTTAAGATTCATGCACAGAAAAAGGGAAAAGACATACAAAAAATGGAAGTGAGGTGCAGAACAGTTGGCTGCCTGTAATTGGCTGAGACAATGCTACTTGTTACAAGAGTAGGTTGTAGTTTGCTTGCACTTCAAGTAAGGTTACCAAAGTAGGTTAGTCCGGTTACACATCAAGTTAGGTTATGGTTCACTATGTCAGAAGAAACCTTTCGGTCAACCTTAATTTAACACTTTCATCTGTAGGAAAAGTTATGTCTGCAGTTGAATTTGTGATTTTATTATCAGCTCTGTCTTGCACTTGCCCGGCATGCTTCCAAACCTCCATAAAAGTGTGGTGCATGCAGCAATTTTACTTTGGTGATGCTCTTAGGGGAAGCAGGATGGTTCTCGGAATGGGAGAAGTGAGTCAGCGTGAGGGGTGGCAGCTATGGAATCAAGGGTGTATTGGTCAGGTCAGACTGCCACAGTGGAATACAACAGGCTGGATGGCTGACACAACAGAAATTTATTTTCTCACAATTCTGGAGACTGGAAGTCCAAGATCAAGGTGCTGGCAGGGTTGGTGTCTGATAAGATCTCTCTCTCAGGGTGACCTGAGAATAAGGTGGCCTCCTTCTCTCTGTGTCTCCCTCTGTGCAATCATGGAGAGAGAACTCACTCGCTGGTGTCTCTTCCTCTTTTTGTGAGGACAACAGTCTTGTTGAATTACGGCTGCATGCTTATTACCATATTTAACCTTAATTACCTCTTTAAAGGTAGTTTAAAGGTAATCCAAATACAGTCACACTGGGGTTAGCACACCAACCTACAAATTTTAGGGAAACATAGTTTAGACCATAACAAAGGACAAGGCTGAAAGAGAGGTGGCAGCAGAGGTGTAAGATGTCACATTGTTTACTCAGGAAAGGATAAGAAATAGCCCAAGTTCACTCCCTGATAGAGTTTGGAAGTGTTGTCCCCACCAAAACTCGTGAAGCATTCCATATTTTTGCATTAAAATCTCCTAAATCCTTAAACAAAACAAAACAAAACTAAAACTCGTGTGGAAATCTGATCCCTGATGTGGCAGTGTTGGGAGCTGTTTGAGTCATGGGGGCAGATCCCTCATGAATGGATTAATGCTCTCTGGCAGAGGAGGGGTAGTGAGTGAGTTCTCACTCTATTAGTTCCCACGAGAGCTGGTTGTTTAAAAGCCCCTGGCACCTCCCCTCTCTCTTGCTTCCTCTCGCCATGTGATCTGCTTGTACCTGCCGCTTTCCACCATGAGTAGAAGCAGTCTAAGGCCCATGCCAGATGCAGCTGTCCCAGAATTGTAAGCCAAATAAACCTCCATTTTTTATGAATTACCCAGTCTCAGGTATTTCTGTTATAGCAACACAAAATGGACTAATACACTCCCCAAGAAGGGACAGTTCAGAATCCTTGGTTTTGTAAACAAGGTGTGTCACTGAATCTTTTTTTGCTGTGTTTCTGTATCAGTCACCTTTTCAAGCTTTCAGTCCAATTCTCTAAGCAAATTAAGATAATGTACCTGCTACAGTTCACAGGGCTACAGAAGCAGGGAAGATGCTTGTTTATTCTCTCAAACTTTTACTGAGAGGAAAATCTCCATCAGAAGAGAATCTGTATAACTCAGAACATTGACAAAAAGTGCCAAACAATTGCTAAACCATTGCAGATCCTCAGTGATTCAAGAGCAGTTAATGAAGCTTTTCTCAGCAATACTGTTATAATCTGTGTGAAATGGAACCTTCTTTTTCCTTGCACATCAAGGTGGCACCCAGCTTGGACAGATGATTCCACTGTGGAGTTCTGACACTGCCTCTGAGGTCAGCCACCAGAGCAGCAGGGCCTCTGTGGAAACATGGTTAGCTGTTCTGGGTGTTGGACACCTATCACTGTGTGCTCAGAGCCAGCCTCTTCCTGAGCAGGAAAATGATAGATTCTTCTCCATCCACAAACACATCAGGCCACGACTTTCCTTTTAGAACGATCACCACAATGTGTACAAAAGAATAATTGTTTGATTATGGTTGCAATTTGCAAAATATCAGCTTGGGGAATGGAATGTTGCAAACAAGAGGTTTAGGTCAGCTCTTTAGAGTTTGTGAGTAATAAAACAAGGACTGGTGTGCCCTCTGCATCCAGGAGGCACTATGATACTGTGATTAAGTTCACAGCGTTGGGAATCAGGCCCACCTGAGCTAAAAGCCAGGCTCTGCCTCTTACCAGTTGCAAGGTTTTGACTGCTTAGTTCCTCAGTTTCTTTATCTGTGAGATACAGATAATGATAGTAATTACATTATACGATTATTGTCTCAGATGTTAATTGTCTTAGTACAGGCTTTAACACTTAGGAAATGCTTCAAAAAATAACTGCTCCAAGCAGGGTGTCATATAATAAATTGTCCAAAATGCATCAAGTTTGAGATGGAAAGGGGACAGTATTAGTATTTATGCTGGGTCATAGGCACAAACCAAGACTCCCTGGTAGCCTGGCATATATAGTCCCGCTAGCTATGAGAATGGGGCTGCCTGGTGTAGCTCCCATTTGTAACTTGGGGACAGCTTGGTGTAGTGAAAGATTTTCCCTCAGCAACTAGTGGATTTGCCTAGAAATTGGAGTGAAGATGCCAGGATTATAGTTTGGACCACGTTATAAATTGAATTGTATCCCAAAAAATACATTGGAATTCTAACTGCTGCTACCTCAGAATGTGACCTTATTTGAGACTGGGGTTGTTGCAGATAAGTTAGTTAAGATAAGACCCTACTGGAGTAGAGTGGATCCTTAATCTAGTATGACTGGTGTCCTTATAAGAAAAGAGAAATTTGAACACAGACACAAGAGCAAAGATAGCCACATGAAGATGGAGGCAGAAATGGGACTGATGATGTCACCAGCCGAAGAATGTCTGGAGCCACCAGAAGCAGAAAGAAGCAAGGAGAAATCCTCTCCTAGAGGCTTGGGAGGGATCGTCCTGCTGATGTGCTGGACTTTCAGCCTCCAGAAGTGTGAGCCAATGCATCTCTGTTTTTTTTTTTTTTTTTTTTTTTTTTTTTTTTTTTTTTTTGTCTTTTCTGTGACGGGTAAGGGGATCGCAACCCTTGGCTTGGTGTCGCCCGTACCACACTCAGCCAGTGAGCGCACCGGCCATGCCTATATAGGATCTGAACCTGCGGCGGGAGCGTCGCTGCGCTGCGCTCCCAGTGCCGCACTCCCAGCACTGCCCTCTCCTGACTGTGCCACAGGGGCGGCCCATCTCTGTGGTTTTAAGCCACCCAGTTTGTGGTACAGCAGCCCTAGGATGCTAATAGACACCCTGACACCGACCAGCCATGTGGTGCTGAACAAGCCATTTACCTTTGCTGAGCCTCAGTTTCTTTTTCTGTAATATGGGAACATGACCACACAAGTAATGGTGAAGATTAAACACTATGAGGTCAGTGAAAGTATTTTCTGTCCTAAGCAGAGTGAATTCCTGTCCAAGGCAAAGAAAGAGAAGAGAGTCACCTCTTCTGAGTCTTTGGACAGTTTAATCAAACTCCCTCATGCCTAACAGAGAGTGGATGCAGTCGGCAAAATGTATAGTTACCGAAGGACAAAAAAAGAGGTTATTTTAGTTATTCGAAACGAAAGATTGGCTAAACCATGAGGACAGTTAAAGAGGCAAGTCCTGAAGACCTCTGCTGGGTCTGGCTGTCCCCTTGATGGGAGCCTCTGTGAGCCCGACCTCCACAGTAGTCTTAATGTGAGTGGTTGTGAAGGATCCTGATTAGAGTGTGTGACTCCGAGGACATTTGTGGAAGGACTAAGGAAGGGGCAGGTAGGTGGAATTACCAAGTGAGCTCATAAGTTTTTAGTCACAGTGCTGGTCTCCCTGGCTGCAAGCCTGGGGGCATTTGCACATTTAAAACAGCCACTGACGACAGTGGTCCCAGGGGTTTCCACTTACCCATTCTTGCTTGGCAGTGCTGGGTCACAGGACCCTTTATTTAAACCAGGCCCCCCTTTGAAATCAGGACCGTGAAAGTGTCCCCAGGTCTTGGGAACTCGATGTTCTCAAAATCCACAGGCAACCTTGGAAGAACTCAATGTGCAAAGCAAAAATAAATAAATAACTGAAAGAACAAATAAAAAAGAATCGTAGGCTGGAGTTTCATTCCATTAGGAAGGCAGAAAGGAACGACAGAAAAGCGATAGATGAAGCAGTGGCGTGCACCTGAGATGGGAGTTCTGATGACATATTATGTGGAGAGAGGATTACTGTTAAGAATGTTCACTAAAGCAACAAATTTGAAAACCACTGAATTCCGATGGAAATGATCCTCAGTGCGCATCTTCAATCTGCCTGAGCACGGGCTGTGAATGCTCTTCCTCCTAGATTTAGATTTTGGCTTATCTCTAGCTCGTAAATAACTTCACCAAAGTCTCACAAATTTATATACATAACAAAACACATCCCAACAGCGTATTTGCTCTTGCACAAACTCCTCCTCTGTGACATCAGCTCTTACCTCTCTTGTTTTATTTATTTCTGCCCACATTGACTCTCTTTTTATTCTTTGACACACCAAGAAGGTTCTTGCCTCCAGGAAAAGCACTTTCCGGTCCATCTTCCTATAACTTTCTTCTTCCAAATATTCACATGGCTTTAGTGTTCTTTCTAAACATGCCTTCCCTGTCCTCAGTATCCAAAAACGCAACACTTCCCTCTCTATCTACATAGCAATTATCACTGCCTGACATTAGGCTAGATTATAAACAAGCACACAGCTTTATCCCGCTAGAATGTCTGCTCTGGGGGTCAGATGCTTTGTCTTCTGCATAGTATCACCAGTACCTAGGACAATGTCAGGGACCTGGTAGAAACCTCAATACACATTTACTGAATAAATGGATGAGCTGATGAATATATAGATAGGGTTTTGAGGTGCAGAATCATGGATTAAAAGAAATCAGTGTCAGCTTTTGTACAAACCAGTGTTCCACACAGCCTTAGGGCGTAATGTACTTAGGGCAGCTGTGTGACTCTGGACAAATTCTCTGTCAGTCCTTCATTCCCTCATTTACTCACTGTTCAACAAATAAGAACTGTGCACCAGTGATGGCCTGGCCCTACTCAAAATGCTGGGGACATTCCGGTGACCACGCAAACCTGGTGCTGGCTCTCATGGAACTTATATTCTATTAGTGGCATAGTTGGTCAACTTAAAAGGTAAGCAAATTAATAAGCTAGAAACACTAGGCAGTAATATAAGCTATCTGTAAAATAAAACAGAGAAATAGGAAAAAGAGTGGCTGGAAGCAGGTGAGATATGTTCTACCCAGGGTTCCTGGGGAAGTTCTTTCTGAGGAGAAACACTTGGACTGAAACCTAAATGAAGAGAAGCTGGTCTTGTAAAAAAATCCAGCCAGAGAGAAGAATAAGTGCAAAAGCCCTGAGGCAGGAATAAGCTTGGAGTGTTTGAGGAACAGAGAACAGACCCTTACAGCCAGAGCACAGGAGATGAGCAGGAGGGAAGGACCTCAGTAAGCAGGAAAGTGCCAGAATTTCTGGGATCTGGTAAGGAGCCTTAGTATCCCAATCTGTAAAGTGGGCCTATATGTTCTAGGGATGAAGTAAGATAATGCATGCTGTGCATGTAGCACATGGCTGGAGAGTGTAAATGTAAGCTGAAATTATTATTTTAGCACTGATGCTTTGCCTAAAAGGGCACATTGACTTCAATATTTCTGACTTCAATATTTCTGATAACTTTTACTATCTGGGCTGTGTAGACTGGGACCTCTTTGCCAGCAAAAGGTACGGTGTGGAAGTTTGAATGAGCATTTTCTGCCTGAGCTCTTCCTACCTGCTCTCCCATCTGCCTGTATATTTCTATAATGTTCATTCATTTTTAAATGGATACAAATGGAGAACTAGGCAAGCGCCACTGGGCATGAATATTTCTGTTTGTTACAAGCAATTTTGAGGCCATTATGTAGCTGCAGGAATTTAAGAAATCAAATTCTGATGCGATAGTAAAAGAGGAGAGGAGATCATAAAATATAAGAAGTCCTCCAGCCTTGGGGTGGTAAAGCAGGGAGCCAAATCCCAGGGTCTGAAATGGCTCTGGACTAATCTTGGTTCAAAATTTGTCATCACTGAGAAAGACTCTGGCCTCCCTTCCCTCTCATTATGGTGAATTTTGCACTTAGGCTGGGTGCTTCAAATGACATGGGAGGTGGCATTCAGCAGGTTTATTAGGGGTGTGCTGGGCTGAAGACCACTCTTGGAATAGCACCCAGACTCCACACTCTGTCTTCCAAGGTGCCACATGCTCTGGCCTCTGCCTGAGTTCTCAGCTTCATCTCCCTGTGCCCAGCCTCACTGGGCACATTCTGTTCCTGAACACACCAAGTCTGTTCCCTTCTTGTAGCTTTTAAGTTTGATTTTACCTTTGCATGGCTCATTTCCTCTTGCCATCTGTGATTTATCTCTTGCTCAGAGAGGCTTCCCTAGACTAGCCTAAATAAAGCACCCCCTCCTCCACTCTCCACTTGATTTTTCTCCCTAATGCTTATCACTGCTATAAATTATTTTCTTGTTTATTATCTGTTTCTCCCCAATAAAATTGTGTGCTACATAACAGAAGTGACTTTGATTTGCTTTCCATCACACCCTAATGTCTAAAACAAGGTCTAGCACTTAACAGGTATTTGTTGAATAAATACGTGGATGACTGAATTGAGAGAAGGAAATCTTGAACTTGAACTTGTGTAGGCAAAGAAAGGAAATTATTGGAGGGATACTGGGGTAGCTCATATAATTGCAGGAAGGGCTGAACATTTGAGGTGTAGAAGCTGCAGAGGGATAGCTGGGCCTCTACTACCAGGAACTTGAATGCTACCAGGATCTTCCATCTCTTTCCTCTGCTCCTCTATGGGTGCAGGCATCATTCTGTCTCGCCTGGATCCCCTTTCTCCACATAGCAAGAAATATGGCCGCGGACAGCTACTAAGGCTCACGTCTTGTAGTTTCTGGCTGAGGAAGGAATAAGTATCTTCATAAATTCTCTTCTAAAATATCTCAGGCAAGAACTCTGATTGGCCTGATTCAGGAACAAGCAACCGTGGTGGAAGGGGATGGTTCACGTGAGAACATGGTAGCTCCTATTACAGCTGTATGGGTGGGCAGAGATGGAGTGTGAGATGATTTCCAAAATGGAGAGATTTTGGGAGATGTCCACCACAGTGGGCTGGGAAATGCAGATACATGGGAAGATTTGAATAACTATGGATAGAGATGGGAAGGAGAAAAAAATTATCATAGGAAAAGCAGATAGACTGGAGTCAGGAAAATTGACTGGTGAACTTCTGCGATAGTCTGGATGTGAGGCAATGCGTGCACTTGTCCTATCCTGAGGCAGTCTCGTGCGTTTCTGTCATTAGGGAGCATGGCACCAGGGACAGGAGTGAGTTGCAAAGAAGGTGAGGAAGTGAAAACAGGAGGACCAATAAGCAGACGTGCTACTGAGCTGCCAACACCTTGTATTAAGCACACTGTTTAGTATCACAGTACCATATTCCAGGAGGCCATATAATTGACAGCTTCCAGGAGAGTGTATCCAAGGGTAGACTGGGAAAGAATTTACCTGCTGGCTGCATGGGACACAACTCCCCACACTTTCAGACTGCACATCTGCCGGCACAGAGAGGGACCACATATCTCATGTCCTCATATCAACAGGGAAACCTCAAAGAATGAGGCAAGGCACTGTCAAGCTGCGACACCAAAGGCCAGTGAGGTGGAGAGGATTTGAACTGACAAAAGGTGTCTGCTGCAACACCAAAATGGAATAAATAGTTGGAAGAGAAGAGAGGAAGATTTTGAGAAGATGTGTGAAGATAGAATGGGTCTTACAAACTGATTGAATATAGCGGTAGCAGGTTGTTTTAGTCTGTTTTCGTTGCTTATAACAGAATACCTGAAACTAGGTAATTAAAAATTATTCCTTACGGTTTCAGAGGCTGGGAAGTTCAAAGTCCAGGGAACACATCTGGTGAGGGCCTTGTTGGTGCGTGGTGACTCTTCACAGCAACACAGGGTGTCACATGGCGAATGGCTTGAGCAAGAGAGAGACTAATCTGCTCCCTTGCTTTCCTTATAAAGCCATCAGAACCATGCCCATTACCACTCATTAAGCCATCAACTTATTATTCCTTGAATGGATGGATCCATTCACTAGGGCATGGTCCTCACAATCAAATCACCCCTTAAAGGCCCCACCTTTCAATGACCATAATAGGATTTCCCCCATGTCAACAATGTTACTGTGGGGATTAATATATGAACCTTTGTGGGATACAATTCTACCCACAGCACAGGTGAACTAAGAAGCTGAGACGATGCAAGTTTTCTCCATGCTGAGCTCCCCAGTGTCTTAGGGTAAAGTCCCCTCTTACCCTCTTCCTAAATTCTGATTTTTTTGTACAAGTTTTGACCATGAGACTTGGTTTTTGGATCTCCAGGCTTCACATTTCTCATCCATTCAGCAAGACCTGTCCTCACTGGCAAGTAACTAAGAGCTGAGATCTGGTTATTTGCAGAGCAAAGCCAAGACACTAGATCTTTGGGGTAGTAAAAGTTCAGCCCCCTGAGAGGCAGATCAGAGTTGAGGTTGTATAAAGAAAAACACCAGGAGATTCCTCTGTCAATGTCCTGTTCATCAGTAATGACTGCAGGAGTTGGCAGAGGGCTCTGGCAGAATGTGGCCTTGTCTCTTGATGGGCTCCCTGCAGTGACCAGAGCCTCTGTCCAGGCAGGTCAGGAAAATTATAGGACATCAAGATTGTCAGCTTATTATTTCTTCTAGGGAACAGAATAGGTATAACATCAAGAGCAAAATAGCGGATGGGTGGCTGGGGGGCGGGGAGGAAAACCCAGGGTGGAGCAGTGATTGTGCCACATTCCCACAATGAGTGGGTGGGGTCCTACACATCATACCCTCCTCTCATCTCCTGCAGTTAACATTACTTCCAATAGTAAACCACAAGCAAATAAAGAGAACCTGTTTTCTTAACAGTCACTGTAAATTTGTGTGCAGCAGCTGGAAATTGCGTAGAACTGGCATCTCTTGGGGTTTTAACTTCTAGAGTACTGTGAAAAATATTATTGTAAAAGCTGACAGATTATTGCCTTTGTCTAGCCAAATACCTTGATAAGTTGCTGGGGGAAGAAGGGAGGATCGTGAGGACATTGGTTAGCAAGAGGCAAGCCTTCAAAAGAGGAAACAAACTGACATACATCAGAAATGAGCAAAACATGGGGTGGGGAAGAGTGGAAAATGGAGGAGAAAAAAAAAGAGAGAGGCGGGATGGCTGAGCATATGGCAGGGTAATTAAGACCAAGAATGTTTATCTATAAGTATTAAAGTCTTTTATTGTGTTCCTCTGCAGTGGAACCCTTTTGTCTTAACCCTTCAGTCAAGATGATGATTATGACAAAGCTGTTATTAACTGAGCTCTTCCTTACTAAGTGCCAAATACCATTAATGTGTTTTCCATACATTATCTCATTCAATCTTTCCAGCAACCATGGGAATTGAGTATCGCTATTAAAGACATTTTAAGGGCTGGCTGGTTAGCTCAGTTGGTACAGCATGGTGTTGATAACACCAAAGTCAAGGGTTCAGATCACAGTAATGAAAGAAAGTGAGCCAAGATGCCAGGTACCATTCAAGCATTATTAAAGGAAAAGGCTCTGCTGGGCTGTGCTGAAAGTGGTGGGGGGCAGCCCAGGACTGCCTTCAAAATGGAAGACAGCAGCTAACCTAGGGTGTTGGGAGCTTATGTTCGTATGATGGTGCCAAGAGCTGGATGATGTAATTCTGGGGTGGGGATTGAGTTAGGTCAGGGGAATGGAAAGTTCTGTGCATGCAGAAATGCTGAAAGTTTCGTTTTCTTTTTTTTTTTTTTTTCCTTTTTGTCTTTTTTCGTGTCCGGCAATGGATCGCAACCCTCAGTGTCGCGCCCGCACCAGACTGGGACCGGCAACGGGATCGCAACCCTCGGTGTTGCGCCCGCACCTCGCTCAGCCAGTGAGCGGGAACCGGTCTGTATGTGGGATCCGAACCCTCGGCGGGAGCGCCACCACGCTCCCAAGTGGCGCACTGTAGCAGTGCGCCACCGGGCCGGCGAAAGTTTCGTTTTTTCTGAAACTGTGAGGCTTCTTGTAAACAAGAAGGGGGGAGGGGAGGGGAGGAGGTGGACGGTGCCATTTTGTACTTGGGCTTGTCTAAAATGGTGCTGGTTGTGTTGCAGATCTATTAAATACCAGCCAGCCACCAAAACCAAAATAAAATATTTTAAGTATGAAGAAATGGAAGCTTGGAACGGTAATATGACCTGCCTAAAGTCACAAAGCTATAAACAGAAGAGTTAATCTTCAAGTCCAGGCATTCTGATTCTAGAACTTGCTCTGTTAACCACTTGCTCTGCT
Organism: Galeopterus variegatus; assembly: GCF_000696425.1. NCBI lineage: Eukaryota > Metazoa > Chordata > Mammalia > Dermoptera > Cynocephalidae > Galeopterus > Galeopterus variegatus. The sequence continues at coordinate 97,517 of NW_007729986.1, forward strand.
AATATGTTATACACACAAAGGCCTTGTGTGTGCATATGTGTGTGTGTATGAGAGTGGGGCTAGAGAAACAGACTCAAGACTCAGGACAGAGATGGGGAGTTGGAGACTTAGGTAACCAATAGATGGAAGCTCATTGCACATCTGCAGAAAGGTGAGGCAGGGGTTGGCCTTTCTTCAGGACATGGCATAGAGACTATTATTTCTAGATTTTATAGGTCAGGGACACCCTGGCTGATAACTGGTTTGCATTTCTAGTCTAGCAGTTTTCAATTTTGTGTCTTCATAAGGACATGCTATTGTGAACAGCCGTAAGGATCTTTGCAAGAATTTGTTGATAATAAGTTACCAGTATTTGTAAATTGTGGAATATACCAATATTTATAAAGCAAATGTATTTCACAGGGCCTCCAAAGTCCTACAGTTTCAGGTTTAGCCTAACTTCTTAAAAGTACATATAGAAATGTTAACATTGCAAAAGATAGGAAATTTTCCCCAGGCTAAAGTCTCTGTCATAAGATAAAGAGTTGTGGCACAGCAAGGTTGCTGGCTCAAGGACAGACAAGTTACTCATTGATATGTAAAGATACTGGGAAATTGCTATAGGGAAAAACAGTGTTTGCTAAGATCAAGCTTTTGTTGGTGGATTGACTTAACCTTTTGCAAATTGCATTATGGAATGTCATTTTGCTTGTTTTACTGAATGTTACTAGCCTCTACTGTTAAACTATAATTGGCCATAACCCCACCTATGTTCTTTTCCTGTAACTTCCTCATCAGGAGAATAAATGTGGGGGAAGAAGCCCAATTTGTGGTTAATTTCCCAAAAAGAAGGAATGCCTCTCTCTTCAGGGTTCCAGGAAATTAACCCCTTTGGGGTTTCTCACTACTCAGAAGAAATGGGCTTTGAATAATCTTTTTGTGGCTCTGTCACCCAGGGGAAGAGAGGTGACAAACCTGTGTGAGGCAAAGCAACAGTAAATGATCTAGATCTTGTGTAAATGAAAGCAGATTTGAGTTGCTCCCTGTAGGAGCACTATTTTCATCCATATGGATTCTGATTCACTCCCAGGAGTGGGAGAGAAAGGTGCAGACAGTGTTATGAATGGTACATAACTCCCACTCTATCTTGCCTGTGTTGCTGCCCATGACTTGAGTTGCATATGTGGACATTTTCCATCAGAGGAGTCTTGGCACACAAGTAGTTTGAGAATAACTTGACTGGACAGCTACTGTGTGGCTCGAAGGCCCTTCTCCTCCTGGAAAGCCTGTAGCCCCTAGAAGAAGGATGACATTAGGAATTTGCACTCAGTTCATCTACGTTAGGATTCTGCATTCTATTCATTTTGACTTCAAGATGTTGTTAAATTGCTGCCACATACAGAAGTGCAAACTGTGTAATTGACCCCATTCTGGAAATGATAAATGGTGATAGAGTAAAAGTGATTCTGACTTTAATTGGTTAAGAAGTTGGAACTTGTCACACATACAGGCATGCAGCATTTTGTTTATTCTCCTGTCTTTTTGCAGCTGTTCAGGAGCAAGTCCACAGCCAAAGAGGAAGGAGCAGCCCATTCTCTTAAAACATCATTGCTTCCTTATTTAAATTAAGATGCAAAGCTAATAAGAAAAGGCCTACTGGTGACCCCATGTAATGAGCTGGATTACCCCCAGCTTTGCCCACCATTCCCCACCTGGAGCTCATTTCAGAGGCAAGAGAGGTCTAGAGCAGCCAATGCTTACCCAGTCCCAAACTGCTCTAGCTGTTCATCTGCCAGCCAAGCCAACCATGAATCCCTTCTTCCCCTGCCAGCTCTGAGCCTAGGAGCAGTCATGGTTGGGCTGTGGGCTGGAACAATCAATTGGATCTGTTTTGCATGGGTTTATTTGGGAATTACGATGCTCACCCAGCTGATGAAAAGGCATTTTTTGGAGAAACTTCTAAGCCAGTGTTGGCCAAACATTTTTTTAGTGTGGAGATCTAAAACAGCCAATTAACAGAGGTGGCATTAGTGGCAGAATGAATTTCTTCTTTCTTTCCTTCCTTTCTTCTTCTATTCCTTTCCTCCTTTTGTTCATTTACTCAATAAGCATTTGTGGTGCAATAGAAAATATGTGTTTGGTCTTTGTTCCAGTTCCTGGCACAGAACTCCTAAAACCCTTGGAAGTTCCCAAGTGATAGAAGTGTCTTTTGTTATTCATAACAAGCCCCTTTCAACCACACCTGAGTTTATGCTAATGAGGTGGCTCTTGCGTAGTCTTAGATAGCTTCTGGATAGTGGCTGTTCTCCAGAAAGATCAAACCTTGATTAGAGGGTCAGAAATTTCTGCCCCACCTCCTGACCTGCTAGGGGCACAGAGGGGCTACAGATTGAGTTTAGTCACCAGTGGCCAATGACTTAATCAATCATGCCTACCTAATGAAACCTTATTAAAACCCCCTAGAAGACAAGGTTCTAAGAGCTTTCAAATTGGTGAACATATTGAAGAGCTGGGAGGGTAGTGTGTCCGGAGAGGGCATCAAAACTCTGTCCCCCACCCCTATAACCCTACTTTACGCATCTCTTCCATTGGGCTATTTCTGAGTTGTAGCCTTTATAATCCAGTAAACATAAGTAAAGTGTTTTCCTGAGTTCTGTAAGCGATTCTAGCAAATTATTAAACCTAAGAAGGGGTTTGTGAAAACCCCCAATTTGTAGCTGGTTAGTCAGAAGTATGGGTTTCCTGGGATTTGAACCTGAAATCTAAAGTGGGAACAGTCTTGTGGGACTGAGCTCTTGAACTTGTGTGATGTGATATTAACTCCAGGTAGACAGCATCAGAATTGAATCGAATTTTTAGACACCCTGTTGGTGTTGGAGAATCAGAGAACATTTATTAAACATCTAGTGTATCTCTAGTGCTATTAAAATTGGGTATAAAATATGAATAAAATTGAATTCTTATGTTTGTTTGATTGTTAGCAACATCTGAAATGCTGATGGAGCATGGAAGTTGTGACTATGTATGTCAGCATCAGGGGAGGCTTCACAGTGGAGACACTGAAATAAAAAATCAAGGTCTGGCTAGGAGATTTCCAGGCAAAGAGGAGGAGAACACTCAAAGCAACAACAGCTTTTATTAAAGCACAGTGATATCTCTGGGGAAACTGCCTGTGGCTGAAATATGGGGAGGAGAAGCCAGTGGGCTAGATGGGACCTCACTAAGGAGGGGCTTTACATGCCAGATTGACCAGTTTAAACTTTATCCTGGAGGTGAAGAGACTAGTTAGCATGTATATTGGACACTGTAGCAGGTTTCTCTACCTCACATTCTTTCAACCTAGCTTTTATTCCAGCTGTTGCTACAGAAACTAGTCTCCTGCAAGTATAAACAGCCAGCACTTTGCTTTGCCTGTACCATGTATACTTTTTTCTCTTTCTTCCAGCACATTTCTGATACTATGAAGTATCTATAAGAACCACCCTGACTGCCCAAATATGTGACCTGAAAGTGTGAGGGAATTAGCAGCCTCATGGAATTCCTTCACCAATGGAATACTGGAGATAGTGGATAAATGTTCCCTCTGTCCTTTGACTGGAATGATTTGAGTTATTTTCTAAATGGCTCCTCATATGATCTTAGCAGAATTCAGTATCAATTACTCATATTGGTGACCCACATTGGTTGACCCCTATTTTCCATTTTGTTCTCCCTAGTGCCACATCCTAGGATCATATTGCATCACGTATTTATGCATGTAAGCAGCTGTCTCATGCTCTGCTTTCTGGGGGTTGTTGGTGGGTGGTGGGGGTGGAGGCTCAGGATAGGAGTGAGGCTACTGCAATAGCTTAGACAAGTGTCATGAGTCATGACATTCAGTACGAGCTTGGAGAGAAAGGGGTTGATGGTGATGGGGATTAGAGCTGTTTGGAGTCAATGCTGAAGCAGACCAATGTCTGCTATGAATGATTTTGGGGAGTGAAGGTGAGGCTGCTTTCATCTGTCTGGGGATGGACAGTGCATTCTCTCAGGACTCAAAGCCATTTAGATGATCTGTTCTGTACCCACATGGAGAAGAACAAGACACAGTCCCTGCTTTTGAGGCTACAACCTCCTGGCACAGACTAAGGTCCACAGACAACTTGGACAGGAGCCAAGCTTCATGCCAGGGTGTGCAGAGTGGGGCGCAAACACCTTATCACATGCCCTCTATTTAGATCTATCAGGAGTTGTCTCCTGAGCCCCTATCCTGTATTACCACAATCCTTTAAAATCTGGAAACCAACCACTTTTCTAGAATTAACTCTCGATAATTCACAGGGTATTCTGTTTCCCTGTCCCCCATGCAACCATGTCTGGGTTTTTGCCCACACTCTTCCTTCCACTCAGGAGGCCTTTCCTCCCCTATCTGTTGAAATCCTATTTATCTTCTAAGGCTTGACTCAGTTGCTGCCTCCTCCATCAGGGAATGTGAATTGTTCCCTCATCTCAGTCCCTGAGTTACAGAGCTTATCACACTGTACCTGGTGGTAGAGTTGTCTGTTTACACATCTGTCTTCTCCACCAGGCTATGAATTTAAGAGCAGAGGTAGCCCAGCGTACCTCAGTCTCCCCTGTGTATCTTAGAGAAGGTTGACACATGGTGGATCTTCAGAAAAGTGCACTGAGTATAATTTTAATAACACAACCCTGCTTTAATTTGTCCTTTGGATAGCAAGAAGAGATCTGCAATAACAACACCACCACCACAATAACAACAATAAGTCAATTTCCAACAGTGGACAGTAATTTGGAAGAGTAATTTACAGGGGAAAGGGCTGGCGTGGCTTCACCCTCCAGAGCCTCCTCTGGCAGGGCTGCTGCCACTATTCCCCTACTTTGGGAAGAAAGAAACTGTCCAAGTGACCATGGATGACTCTGCTGAGTTTTACTTCTGCACTGCTCTTTAGCAACCAGATCTAGCCTTTGTTCTAGGCCACTTTATGAGCATATTTCATTTTAAAAATAGGTTTAGAACAAGAACAAAGCTAATGCAGGTTCCTGAGGGGGGAAATCAGTCTTCAACTAAAGGGAAGTGATGGCTACTTAGTGTGAAATATATGAGCATATTTCATTTTAAAAATAGGTTTAGAACAAGAACAAAGCTAATACAGATTCCTGAGGGGGGAAATCAGTCTTCAACTAAAGGGAAGTGATGGCTACTTAGTGTGAAATATTGTTCACCAAACCGTAAGATAGAGATGCTCATATGCTCTGTGAGATTTTAAAAACTGTCTAATTGTCATATTTTAAGTGACACACACATACACGTATGATTTCCCTAGTGAGTGTGGTGCCTGTTTGTACATAGTTGAACTCTTCTGAGAAACATTTAGTTCGTAAGAGTTTCCTGAACACCCAGTGCTGTGTTACACAGCTGTGCCCTAGAACACACCTCTTTCTGTCTGGCGTGTCCCTCTCCTTCATCACTTCCCGAACCTCTCATCCATGTGCATCCTTGAAGCTCAAGCATCTCTACCTCTTTCTGCCCGGCGTGCCCCTCTCCTTCATCACTTCCCGAACCTCTCATCCATGTGCATCCTTGAAGCTCAAGCATCTCCTTGCTCTGCAGGTTGTTCCCTGACTCAGCCAAATTTGAATTCTCCCGTCTGTGTACTGCGATTTGCCTAGCATGTACTTAGCTCTCATTACTCAGCCTTGCAAATATGATTACATGTCTTTATTCATTATTACAGGGTTTGCTGAACACCTTTTAAGTCTTACTTTTATGATTTTTGCCATTTGTATATTTCATTTGTATCATTACTTTCCTAATATTTCTCTTTAAGTTAGGTCACCTTTAAAATTTGCAAGAAAGGTTAAAATCACTTCTGTAGGTGAGACACTAGTCAACACTTGCCACAGAGATGACTAGACAATATTTTTCAGTTCCAGCAGAGCCCTGTTGCCTGTCAAAGGCTCTAAGCCTGAGACTTGCTCTTTATTTGAGATTAGACAGTGATGGAAAGGTGTCAGACAGACTGGCACCAAACTGAGACTTTCTCCTGAATGTAATCAGAAAGACTACAGGCGAACTGGTCGTGGAGTAGTTTTTCACTGTGTGATGATGTTGTAAGGCTGGGGACTGTGTTTCCATGCTGCCTGCTACCTAGCAATCACCTTTACCTCCTGGTTCTTGCACATAGCCCCGTGCATCTCAGAATCAGTCCAGGCATCAAATCCTTCACAGGCTGACATCTCTTTTGCCTCTTCTTCTGTCATTGCCTCTCTCTGACTCACTCTTCTGCCTCTCACTTCCTCTCATAAGGCCCACCTGGATAATCCAGGAAGATCTCCCCCTCTCAAGTTTCATAACCTTAATTGCACCTGCAAAGTCCCTTTTCTCATATAAGGTAACATAGTCACAGGTTCAGGCTAATCCTGTGTACATCTTGAGAGGGTCATTATTCTGCCTAAATCCCAAACCAAATAGTGAGCAGATGATCTCTAACATTGCTTTTTTTGCTCTAAAAAGAAATATTTGGTGGAATGACCTTATGGTTCTACTTGAAACATCTCTCTGTACCCTGAAAAACTTTCCCTTCCCTCAGCTTCAACTCATTATTTCCTCTGCCAGGAATACCCTTTTCCCTCATATAACCATGTCAGAAACATACATACTATTAGCCAAAGTTCAGCTTGAATCCTATCTGCTTTCCAAAAACATCTTTTGGATACACTTGTCAAAATATTATTTTAAGCCTATTCTCCCACACCACATCACGTGTGCCTCTACGTGGGAGATATCACGGGGTGTTTGGCGAGGTGTTTGCTCACTGTAGGCATTGTGCATGTATGTTTAATGGAATGGAATCAATGAAATAGAGGGTTTAGTAGCCCAATCACGATGGTCTCCTTCCTCTTTCGGACATTCATTTAGCCCAGTCATATGACTCAGCCCAGGCCATGGGGTACTGAGAGGATAAATGCTTTGATAGAATTATGCAAATGTGGTGTTGCTTCAAAGGTGTGCACTGTTTTTTTTTGCATGTAGAAACTCTTATACTAATTTAATGAACTAATTTTATCCCTGTTGAATCTAATAATAATAATAAATAATTGAAGCTTGCATTTGTATACATTTTAATTTTATTTATCTAGTAATTGATTTTTATTGTAATTTACAAAAATATTGATTCTTGATGTATTGAAAAAAACAAACTAGTTTTTCACCTTAGACAACTTGAGAAGCTAAGGAACTTCTGGGAAAGGTTTTCCTCCCTGAGAGAAAGGGGTGCTTCTTCTTTGTGGGATGTGCCATGTCTACATATGATGCTGGGAACTGCTGCATTCATCTAAGGGATCACATAAGAATTCCACACTGGTGAAATGTCAGAGTAGAAAGATGGGGTGCTAATATTTATCAGTAACACAATTAGCTATCATTTATTGAGCACTTACTATATACTCAACACTTTTCTAAATGATTTATACAAATTTTCTTGTTAATCCTCATAACTCTAAAGTACCATTGTTACCCTATTTTACAGAAGGGGAAACTGAGACAGGGATGACTTTAGGTGGCAGGGCTGACTTTTGAACCCAAACAATCTTGTTCCAGAGCATGGGCTCTTGACGACAATGATATGATTGAGCTACGGACTGATGAGGGTTGCGACACCCTGGAACTAACTAACTCTGGACTTGCTGTTGTGTGAGTAATTAAACCCTCTTCTATGAGCTGCTTTAAGTTGGATTGCCATTATCTGCAGCCAAAAACATAGGAACCAACACAATGAGAGAAGGGATATTTTACCTGAAATGTGTATTTTCCCACATGCTGGGGAGATGACTGTTTAAATGATGACTGCTGTCCATTCCTAGTGCGTGTCTGCGGCTGAATTGTCAGCATTCGAGCCTTTAAAGTAGGACTGATTTGTTGGGGAACAAGACTCGTCTCCTTATCCCACCCAGTTCATGATTTCACTGGTCCTCTAAATTTTACGTCTAGAAGGTGAGGAGGGAGTCAACTCTTTAAAATACGTAACCAGGACAAATGCAGAACAGGCTGATAAGGACCTTGGTATGCACCCAAACACCACGATAAAGAAGCCCTCCTTCCTGCGCCTCCCCACAAATCCCTTTGTGCTAAAGGCAGACTCATGCTGTTGCTGCCTGTCTTGTGTACGTGCTGACATATTTACAACATACTTCTTCCTAAAGCCAGGCTGGGAATTCACCCACAGGGCCTGCAAAGATCCTGTTCTGTCCATGTTTAGAGGCTTCTCAAGTTTACAGAGTAAATTATCCTGTCCCCACTTGTTCTCCTGTTAAGACAGGTCAAGTGGTCCTCTGTCACCCCCTCTGGAGGTGGCTGATTTTGTTCTGTCCATGTTTAGAGGCTTCTCAAGTTTACAGAGTAAATTATCCTGTCCCCTCTTGTTCTCCTGTTAAGACAGGTCAAGTGGTCCTCTGTCACCCCCTCTGGAGGTGGCTGATTCTTGAGTGACAGCTGTAGCTTTTGCTGGCAGTTTGGAGGATTTTACTGAAGGTCATGATCTAAGAGCAAATGACTGACTTGCTATGTTGAATTTAGCTTTTCTGCTTTGGATCAGAGTAGATGGTTTTAGCTGCTTTCCCCCGATAGTCATCTTTTTTGAATTTATCTTTATCTTTAATTGCAGAGAAAAAGATCTAGTTATTTTCAGAATCAGAGCTATACAAGCTCTGAAAGTCAATGTCAAGTTATTTATCACTGTAAGTGACACTTCTTAAAAATTACGTTTGTGAAGATTTAAACACAGGAATTGAAATGAAGGAGATTAAGCAGGTATCATGCTTTGGGTGGAGAGTCTCCTCTGTAGATATTTTTCTTCCTTCAGAAATAAAGATGGGAATAGTAATATTGACATAGTATTCAGATAGCAAGAATTTTTTTGTTCAAAATGTATTGTGAATCAAAGCTAGGTTGGCTCAGTTCAAAGCAACCCAGCCAAAGGAATGTTTTGATTTCTTAAACTTATCTTGCTTCTTGAGAATGATAAGCCAATGGAGTCAGAGCACTCTTCCCCATTGGACATTAGGGGAAACCAAGTCAGAGAGATGTACTCCCCCATTTCCCTTTGGCTTTGGGGATGGGGAGAAGTTGGTTCAGCTTGTATGGACAGGAGTGTATGCATACGGGCAGGGGAGGTGCTGAAAAGTTGTGAGTGCTGAACACGGTCTTGAGCTACTGAAGTTAGTGTTATTTTCTCTCATTCATTCAATAAATATATATCTTTTTAAGTTTATATCACATTAAAGACATTATATCAAGTGCTGGGGGCACATTGATAATTAAGGCTAACAATCCCTCATTCATGGAGGATAAATTCTCTCCCCCTTGGAAAGACATCCCAAAACAGACTCAAGTTTTCTTCTCTGGCTCTTCGTGGGAGGCAAATTATGGAACCTGAGAATCCAAGCCATGATCCAGAAGGAATCACTTCTACCTCATCCACAGTGAGCCACATCTACCTCAAGGCGCAGAAAACCCCAAGTAAAAGTCTTCAGTTCAGGGGCCAGGGTGGCCGTGTTGGAAGGGGAGGACTGAGTGAACAGGGCAAATTCCTTCTTCCCTCTAAGTCCATGAACCCAGTATATAGGTCTTTCCTTCTAAGGACCTGATAATTATGGAGCTTAATTTGAGGCTGGGCTTGAGCAACTTGGAAAAGGCCTCCTATGAACCACTGCAGTTAGCTCAGAAGCCACTCTGTCTTACACCTGACAAGGGGGTGGTAATCATTTACTCCTTAAGGATTTCTGGCTGAAAAGCTCTCCAATGCAGATCCTGCTTGCTTTGGGCTAAGACTCTTTTTTTTGTTAAGTGTCATTGAATTTATTCCATGCATATGAAGGGTCTTCAAAAATTTCATGAAAAGATTTGTATTATATTTTAATTCTATTTTTCCACAAATTTATTTATTTTAACTTCTCAATATACATTGTAGTCGATTTTCATGACCCTTGACCCATTCCTCTTCTCCCCTGCCTCTCTCCCCTCCCCCACTACATAATATCTGTTCACTTGTCTTAAAAAGTTCAAGGAATTGTGATTCTTCCACAAACTTTTTGAAGTTCCCTCATATTTGTTACTACCTGTTCTAGAGCAGGCCCTACTCTGGTTGCTGAGCCAGATAGACTTGACTGTCAGACTTAAAGAAACCAAGGAAAGACAGAATTAAACAAGGAAACATAAAATGTNGAGGACTGAGTGAACAGGGCAAATTCCTTCTTCCCTCTAAGTCCATGAACCCAGTATATAGGTCTTTCCTTCTAAGGACCTGATAATTATGGAGCTTAATTTGAGGCTGGGCTTGAGCAACTTGGAAAAGGCCTCCTATGAACCACTGCAGTTAGCTCAGAAGCCACTCTGTCTTACACCTGACAAGGGGGTGGTAATCATTTACTCCTTAAGGATTTCTGGCTGAAAAGCTCTCCAATGCAGATCCTGCTTGCTTTGGGCTAAGACTCTTTTTTTTGTTAAGTGTCATTGAATTTATTCCATGCATATGAAGGGTCTTCAAAAATTTCATGAAAAGATTTGTATTATATTTTAATTCTATTTTTCCACAAATTTATTTATTTTAACTTCTCAATATACATTGTAGTCGATTTTCATGACCCTTGACCCATTCCTCTTCTCCCCTGCCTCTCTCCCCTCCCCCACTACATAATATCTGTTCACTTGTCTTAAAAAGTTCAAGGAATTGTGATTCTTCCACAAACTTTTTGAAGTTCCCTCATATTTGTTACTACCTGTTCTAGAGCAGGCCCTACTCTGGTTGCTGAGCCTATGGTGGTGAGCCAGATAGGTGAAGTTCCCTCATATTTGTTACTACCTGTTCTAGAGCAGGCCCTACTCTGGTTGCTGAGCCAGATAGACTTGACTGTCAGACTTAAAGAAACCAAGGAAAGACAGAATTAAACAAGGAAACATAAAATGTATTATTTAATTCCAGAAATGCTATTTGCTATGAAGGTCTTTGTGCTAGGTGTGCGGGTACTAGGAGCTATTTGAATGGGAAACTGAAGATGACTAGGGATTGGCAAGAAAAAAGGGAGGAGAGTTCTAGGCAGAAGCAAGAAAGCAAGAAAGGAGAGACAAATGTTTGTTTGAAGAATGGAATATGTGAAAAACACATTGATTTAGAGCCTGGGAGGTGAGGAGGACAGTGTTGCTAGATTAGGAAGGAACGCTCAGGACTCACATTATGTCAGAACTTAAAGGCCAGGGTGAGGAGTTGAGAGAGTCTGTTAACAGAAGTGGGAGGCATTTTAAGCAGAGCGTAAGATTAGATTAGCATTCTTTGACATCACTGCCGCTGCCGTGTGGATATGTGTTGCAGGAGAGCAGACATGAAGTGCAAGGACGGTCAGGGAAATAGTACAATTGTTCAGCAAGAACTGATGGGGACTTGGGTGGTGCGACATGGATGCAAAATTTGAATAGCTTTCCTTGCAAAGTAACTTTAAGATATTTCAGCCATCTGAATCCATGCCTCAAATTTTTCTACCCTCTCAGAGCAATAATATAATGATTCCCTATTCATTAATTTTATATTAGGGTTTACATATCAATTGCATTAATAGTGCAGAATAGTTGCATGTATATCGCATCACAGATAGGTCCCTTTGCATATTCAAAATGAGCAATGTAGCTAATGTCTATTTTATGGGACTTGAACATAAGTATATTATTTCAGGTGACTAGAGAGATTTGCAGCTATTGCATATTTGTGTTTAGGATAGTTTGGTCACAGCTCTGATTTATTGGATGTTTAGCCCTTGGTCTAGAATGAACCTTTATTAAAGGCATTGTACCTGTGGGGAAATGAGATTAGTTTCATGATAGTATGATTTGTGGATGAATTCTTAGGAATGCCTTTGGTAAAAATTAGGAAGTGGCTATATCTCATTGATTCACTTATTCATTCAGTCAGCAATTGCTGAGCACCAACTATGTTCTAGGCCAACTATGTGCTAGATACAGGAGATACAGAGATGTCTTCAAGGAGTTTGCAGCCCAAGAGGGTCAAGCTCATTTTTAGCAGGAAAAAACCCAACCCTAGAGTTCATTTCACCAGATTCTTTGATAATCACTGTCATCATAGTTTCTCACACCACCCTTTTTTCTCATTGAGCTGGTCCTTTATTGTGTCCAGACAGACATCCATAGTCACAGTTCCCCAGAGATCCAACCCAGGAAGCCAAAGGAAAAGTCAAATGAAACCAATTGTTCAAGGATTCCTGCCTCATATCTTTCTAGAAACTTGGTTTTGTAGGTTAGTGTTTTATTTTCTACAAGTGATCCAGTATCTCAGAAAGATTCTAAAATGAACCTTTTTTTTTTTTAAACTGTGTCTTTTCCCATAATAAAATTCTCTGAGTCAAAGGTGCTGGCCTTCATTAATAAAAGATGATATTTATTAAGTCCCTGATGTAATGAAAAATGCAGTGTTTGGAGATGGGAGCATGTGCGTGGATGATTTATCACTGAACTAGCTTCTGAAGCTAGCTTCCCAGGTCTGAACCATATAAATATGAGCTCATAATACCTCCTGTTGGTGACCTGGCCTTTTTGCTATAACCTCTCCTGAGATAGCAAGATAAATACTTAGCTTCTTTTAAAAGAAACAATTTGAAGGCAAAAAACTCTTCCAAGAAATCATTTGTAAAGGCTGGGGCCTTTGAGGGGCCTGCACATAACTCTGTGAAGCAGTGGCTTATGATTTTTTTCTTCTTGCTGAGCTATATCCTCTTGTATATTCTATTTTGCTCTTTTTTTTAAAAAATGTGCTTACCTTTCAGAAGCATATGAGGACATAGCCAGAGTACAAAACTCTTTAAAATCCATTATTATCTACCGGCAAGCCAGCTCCGTGCTTTTGTGAAGGAGCAAGCAGAGGGGACCTGTGAGCTTGGAGTCTCAGTGCTGGCACTAGAGAGATGTTCTCCAGAGTTTTCATACATAAAACCCAATTGTTTTCTAGCTCTTTTGAGTTTCCCCTGCCAAAGCAAGTAGCCCCGTGGGTCAGAAATGACATCAAAACTTTGCAACCTTGTTTATCTCCATGTGTATGTGCATACATAAGAGAGAAAATAGTGGTTCTTACAGTAATTGGTATAAAAAATAATAGTAATAATCATATTAATAATAATAACTAAAGTGTATTGAGTGCTGCTACATGCCAGACACTGAACTAAAGAGTTGGTATTCATTATCTACTTTAATCCTCAAAATTCCAGAAAATAGATTATATTAGTCAAAACAGGACAGGTTATGCTGCAATAATAAATAAACCTTGAAATCTCAGCAGCTTGACAAAGGTCGGATTTATTCCTCACTCATATTACAATCTGTTGTAGTTTCTCTGTTCATTCTACTCAACAGTGATTCAGTGATCCAGGCTGTTCCCAACTTGCCACTCTCCATCTCTAAGTTCTTGGAACTTTCGTCTGTGTAGTTAAAAACAAAGTAAGGAAACTCACATCTTTGCTTAACCGTATCAGAACAGAAATGATATGTTTTAATTCTCCTCACAAACTATTGGCCATAAACAGTCAGATGGCCCAGACTGCAAAAGGGAGCTGGGAAATAGAGGGAAACGTGTGAGCTACTTAATGAGCACTGCTGTCTCTGCCATATAGATACCACAATTATTACCATTTTACAGATAGATTTTAAAAGGTTGGTCTCAAAGTAGTAAGAGGCAGGGCCAAGATGGGACTCAAGTCAGTGTGACTGTATTCTTTTTTTTTTTTTTTTTCCTTTTTGTGACAGGTAAGGGGATTGCAACCCTTGGTGTGGTGGGGCCCGCACCGCGCTCAGCCAGTGAGCGCACCGGCCATCCCTATATAGGATCTGAACCCGCGGCGGGAGCATCGCTGCGCTCCTAGTGCCACACTCTCCCGAATGCACCACAGGGACGGCCCTGTGACTGTATTCTTAACCACAGGGCTCAAGTACTTTGTTTGTATTCTTTCTGAATAATGAGATTCATTCATTCATTCCACAAACATTTGGCAAGCATGTATTGTATACTCAGAACTGTGCTTGGCTCTGGGGATACCACAGTGGCAAGTTAGATGAAGTTCATGAGTTAAGGAACCTTGGATGGCTATGGGGCTGAAGCTCACTTTAAAAAAAAAAAAATTCAACAGACATTTCTTAAGCTCTTACTGTATGTGACACTGTGATGAGGGGACAGTAATGAAATTAATATAGATCTTGACTTCAAAAATTGATGATCTATTAGGGGAAAACAGGATATTAAAATGCTATATACTTGTAGACATAGGACTGGCCTGGAGCTCACAGACCCCTGGAGCCCATTGTCCAGACTGGGTCACAAACCCTTCACACAAAGGTCTATGAGCTAGGTAACAGGAAAAAGTTCCTTGGAGCCATAGATGAAGAAAGAATAATCTTTATTTAGCACACACATCTAAGAGCTAGGCAGTCCAAAGAGAAACTGAGCCGCTGCCAGCAAAATAAACATGCTCTATTTTTAGATGCGAGCTCTGCAGAGCTGCTACTTCACACACTGAAGAACACACAAGAATAGCAACAAACAAAAGGATAGCTGGTGTGCATACACACTAACTCCACCCCACACTTGTTTGCAAAGAATGTGCTGCACCACCACCAACCAGACCTGAGGTGAGGAGGCCTGACTAAACTACTCTATTTTCCTTACAATACTCTACAGTAATATTGTGCTCTGCCTAATCATAAGGTGGGATACACCAATCTTTAAAGAAACCAATAGCAGGGAGATGATTAGACATGCTCCCATGGTGTGGATGGAAAGTAAACAGAGGAGCAGGAGGTGGGTAAGATGTCTAACAAATGGTGATGGAGTGAAGGATGGAGAGACCAGCATGAGCAAAAGCCTATAAGCAAGGTAGTAATATCTGTTCAAACAGAAGTGGCAAGGCCCACGTACATGTGGAAGGGAAGTCTGTGTGTAGGGAAAGTGCGATGGGGATAAGGCTGGAAACTTAGACATCAGATGACAATGAAGAAAGGAATTCAGCAGAGTGGTCAGTACTCCAGGCTTTGGCATGAGACAAGATGTAAACACTAGCTTGGCTCTTCTCTTACTGTATATCCTTGGACAAGTTCCTTAGCATCTCTAAGTTTCCATTTCCTAGTATTTTAAAATAGGAATAATTTTAGATAGATTTGCTGGGCAAATTAAATTAGATAATGCTTCTAAAGTGTCTGGCACATAGAAATCCAATTCTGAGCCATGCCTAGTTCCTTAAACACGAAGCAAAAGTGGATTGACTCATGAGGTTTGTTATGCTCATTTTCCAAGCCAGTGTGTTTGAACCATACTACATGCAAAATCTTCTCTGCTTCCAAAGGCAGCTCTCGGTGATCCTATATTTGTTTTAAGTAAATTGTAAAATGTGCTCCATCCTTGGGGCAGGCAGGTTGGGTGGTGGCTAGCCAGGTAAGTTCTGGATTTCTACCTTTTAGGCTTCTCTTTGCTCAGACTAACTGAAAGGTATGATTGATATGTTCTTGTTTTTAATGACTCCAGTGTAACACTGATTTCTTCAGGATGGTGGTGGCAAGGGATACTATCCCTCAGGGCATGTTAGAGATAGTGAAGCAGTTGTGACTCTTAAAAATTTCCTGACTCCAGGGATATACTTAAGTTCTTTCGAATTAACTACTTCACTACTTGTTTTCCAATTAAAAAGAGCCTCTTTCCTGTAAGCAGGCAAGCATTAAATATTTTATTAGTTATTACAAAACACTTCATGTTTTTAACTAGAGAAAAGGATTAATATTTTTTTCTTTGCTTCAGAATTGTGATATTCATCAGATCCTGGGTCTTGAGAATAAACTGCTCCATCATCTGGCAAGGATAACACTCATTATTGCTAATGGACTTGCAGGGAAGCATACTCCCTCTCAAACTGCTGGACGCAAACTGCCTCAATCTACTCTGGAACTGGAGCCAGTAACTATGAGTTTTAGCCACTCAGCAGAGCAGGGAAAGACTAACTTTTAGAAAAGCATTTTAAGCACTTTATGACTTGAGCTTCCTTGCAGGGTGAGGTGCCAAGGTAATTTAAAGTCCCTCCTGTGATCTAAATCCTCTCCTTGCTGGCTCGTTGCTGTTTAATACTAGCGGCTTCTGGTTTTATAATAGTATTTATTTATTTTCCTAACTTTAAGGTCTGCTGAGATGACTCAGCTAAGAAAGTGCATAAGTGATTACAGTATTGCCATGTGACAGAAAAGGAGCCTCCTCCACGCTTCTGCCTTGACATTCCCAAGCACGTTGAGGAGCCTGGTTACCTCACACCCCTGAACTCATCTCTGGCTCTGGTAAAGTCATAGATCTGGCTTAGAAACCTCCTCAGCAGACTTCAGGATAGGCTCTGTGTGATGCCTTACTCAGGTGTGAGTGTGTGGTAGGTGTGCTTCATAAACAGACCTCAGGATAGGCTCTGTGTGATGCCTTACTCAGGTGTGAGTGTGTGGTAGGTGTGCTTCATAAACAGACCTCAGGATAGGCTCTGTGTGATGCCTTACTCAGGTGTGAGTGTGTGGTAGGTGTGCTTCATAAACAGCTGCTGAATGAGAAAATTAATGTCGACATGACATACTCAGGAATGTGGAAGAAAAGGATTTTGTGGCTAATCCTTAGTTCACTAGAGGCCTCACTGTTTTACCCAATGCATATCTTTAATCAAGGAGTTTTGTGCAAGTGTTACAGATAAATATCAATTTTTGTTGTGGATATGACAAATTAGGAAATTAGTTATATTGGATGTATATATGTATATACATATACACTCTTAGTCATAAATGAACATCTAGACATATAAGATGATAGCAGCATATCAGTTTTCTGCTGTTATAATTAAGTCTGTGTAACAAGAAACTCTAAAACATAGTAGCTTAAAATAACAATCATTTATTACTGCTCATGAGTATGTGGGTCATATAAGCAGTTCTGCTAATCTGGGATGAGTTTGCTCATAAGTCTGAAATCAGCTGTATGTTCATTAAGTGGCTGATCTAGGGTGGCCTTAGTTGGAGTGACTGAGATGTCTCAGTTCTCTTTAATAAGTCTCTTGTATTTCCACAGCAGGCTGGCTTAGGCATGTTTCATCATGGAGGTAGGAGTTCAAGAGTGAGCAAGAGGAAACATGCAAGACCTCTTGAGGCATAGGCTTCGAAATGGCATGATGTCACTTCTCCTGCATTCTTTTGGCAAAAGCAAGTGATAAGGTCATCTATGATTCAAGGGATGGAGAATAGGCTCTGTATCTTTTTGGAAGGAATGGAGACTTCCTTCAATAAATCTATTGACTGGAATTACTAAGCATAATCTAGTCACAAAATAATAACCAGAGGTACATTTTTTATATAATTAGAATCTTATGTTAGAGCTGAGAATTTAGCGTTCAGAGGAACTGATGGGAAAGCCCCATGGGCAGATGATGAGGCTAGGACAAAACTTCTGGAAGCTAAGCTCCTAGGAAAGACTTCATATGAATAACTACATGAATCGAGTGGTTAAAAATTCGACACTAGCCTCTTAGGGATGAAATGGCTTTACAGGCCTGTTTTTCCAAGCACAGTCCTGCTGTCTGTCTGTCCAGGGCACAAAAAAGAGGCTTTGACCTGTTTTCTCAGCCTTATGAAGTCAGTCCTCAAAAAAACATTAAGTGGGCCAAGAGTGAGAAGAAAGAACTTATACACTTCTCTCTCTCTCTCACTCTCTCTCTCTGTATCTATCTATCCCTTTCATTTCTATTTCCATTTCAATTTCTGTTTAAACAGAAATGGCAAAGAAAAAAAAAAAAACATGGAGACACCATTAACGGACAATCTTATCTTTTTTTTTCAGTACACCCTTATAGAGCCCAGTCTTACTGCAGAGATTTCTGTTGTGGGATACAGTTAAGCAATTTTGATTAGATTTTTGGAATTTAAAATGAGATGTATATTATGGCTCTAGATCTGCATATAATTTGCTATATAGCACTGAATGAATCAGTCGTTAATCTGTCAGTCAATCCATATTGGGCATCTATCTTATAAGGAAAAGTAAGAGCCAGGATTCCTAACACTTATGAACTTTTATTCTTGTTAAATTCACCTTTTAAGTTCACTGAACTTTGAGTTCCTCAACTGAGACTACACAGAAGTAACCAGTTCTGACCCAGCTAACTACTTAACACAGCTGCTACTGCTAAGGAAAATAAATGGGACAATAAATGAAATGAGATCTTCAATAGTTGCCTGTAAGATATTATGAATTGAGGGCACAGCAAGATGGCCAACTAGAGTTGTCTGATATTCACTCTCCCAACAAAAAGAGACTAAAATAATAAATAACTATATTTTGACTGGCATGACTACAGAAATATGCTGCAAAGCACCAGGGGAGTGATGAAATCCTTGTGGAGCATAGACCAGGATAGCACCACAGAGAGCAGCATAAGGCATCCTGCCTCTGTCTTGCTGTCTCCCTGCAGGGACCAGCTCAGAGTCAGGTGGATAGAAGGTAAGCTGGAAACCCCCCAGCTGCTTCCTCTGCTGCCACAAATACCAGCAATCCCTGCCACAAGAGAGTCCCCCCAGTCCTTACAGGCACCAAACCCAGTTTGGAAAGTAGCTGGAAGTTTGTGCAGCTGCATAGCCTCATTGTAGAAGCCCAGGTAAAGCAACACCCAGCCTCCCAACCTGAGTGGCTATAGCACAGTGCCACCTTGAATCCAAACACATTGCTACACTGCATCCTGCCCTGAGGTCTAGTCAGAACTGACTCCCTCCATCTTGAGGCCCCACCTTCATTCTACCACATTCACATGGGTGATGGTAGCCCCATGATCCCTGATCCCTGGAGTCTAGGTCAGACAGAAAGACTGAAACCCCAGCCTCTGAACCTATCCAGTACCCCTCCCCCACAAGAGAACAGGAAGACCTGCTCAAAGGGGAAGCTGCCAATAAATAGCTGGTTTGCCACATTCATGTGCACCCACCCTGCACAACTCATGGCCCACTGAGCCCACAGGTGCCCATGCTGTCCTGAAAGCCAGTCCAGCAGTAGCTCTGCCTGCCCCCCTGTTGCTCTCCATGGAGCTGCTGGGCCTTTTGAACTAGGCCATGCTTATGCCTTACCTGACAGCTGACCAGGCAGTGCCTTTGCCTCTACCTGGTAGGGCTCACACTGGTACATGCCTCCTCCCTGCTGGACAGTGGATCAGGTAGTAGCTTTACCTCCTCTAGCAGGCTCCACAGAGCTACCTGTCCCTGCTGTACCATCACACACCAGCTTCTGGCAGTGGCATTCACTTCTCTGACAAACCTTTGCAGAGCCACTTGACAACCCCACCCTGCACTCAAGCTCACCTGATTCCAGCCCCAAATCTTGTCAGGCAGTGCACCATCCCTTGGGAGAAACAACCTCAGAACTGTTTGCCCATGCCTGGCCTAATAGCTGGTCGGGTAATGACTCTATGCCTCAGAGATACCACCAAGCTGCAGTTGGCCCTCAGCACCTGCGCACACCTGGCCCAATGACCAGCCCATAGTCCATGACCCAGAAAAACGGAGCTAACATTGGCATAAACTCCCACAGTCCAGGTCCCTGAGGCATTTGCAGGCATCGCTAAAAAGGATTACAACCAAAGAAACTGCACAGACTTCATACTACGGAGTCCACCCAAAACCAAATCCCATGCAACATATCGAACAGACACCCTAGGGCCCACATACAGGAAAATGTCATTTCTATGTAATCTAATCCATACAATTGGGAATAGCAACTACTCTATTAGGTGCACAGATATTAATGCAAGGGCACAAGAAACACAAAAAAGCAAAGAAACATGACACCCCCAAAGGAATATAATAAGCCTTCAGTAACAGACACCAAAGAAAAGCAAAGCTGTGAAATGCCTATAAAGAAATTTTAAATAATGACGTTATGGAAGCTCAACAAGATACAAGAGAATACAGACAAAGAATTCAATGAAATCAGGAAAACAATTCATCATCTGAATGAGAAATTTAACAAAGAGACAAATATTATAAAAAAGAACCAAACAAATACTGGAACTGTAGTACTCAATGGATGAAATAAAAATACAATTGAGAGCTTCAGCAACAGACTAGATCAAGCAAAAGAGAGAATTTCTGAACTTGAAGACAGATATTTTAGAATTGCCCAGTCAGAGGACAAAACAGAAATAAAAATGAAAAAGAACAAAGAAAGCCTATGGGACGCCATTAAGTGAACAAATGTTTGAATGATAGGTGTTTCAGAAGGAGAAGACAGAGAGAAAGGCAAAGAAACCCTATTTAATGAAATAATAGCTGAAAACACAAGTATTGGAAGAGATACGAACCTTCAGATTCAGGAAGCTCAAAGGTCTCCAACTGGACTCAACCCTAAAAGATCCTCTCTGAGGCACATCATAATCATGCTGTCAAAAGTCAAGACAAAGAGAACATTTTAAAAGCTGCACAAGAAAAGCATCAAGTCACATGTAAGGGAATCCCCATTATACTATAGCAGGTTTCTCAACAGAAACCTTGCGGGCCAGGAGAGAATGGAATGATATATACAAAGTGCTGAAAGGAAAAAAAAAACAACTATCATCCAAGAGTACTTTATCCATCATGGTTATCCTTCAGAAATGAGGAAGAAATAAAGACAAGCAAAAGCTGAGGGCATTCATCACTACTGGCCTAGCCTTATAAGAAGAGTGTAAGGGAGTGCTACAACGAGAAATGAAAAGACAATAATTACCATCATGTAAACATGAAAAAGTACAAAACTCATCCATAGAGGTAAATTCATAATTCAAACTCAGAACACCCCAGTATGGTAATGGTGTTATGCAAACCCTTCAATCCTCTAATACGAAGGTTTAAAGTCAAAATGGTCAAAGAACAGCAACAGCTTAAATTAGTGGACAAGGAACATACAATAGATATGAATGTAAATTAAGGCAACAAAAATATAGTTTGTGTTTGTGTGGAGAAGTCTAGAGTATTTTCATGAGACCAAAGTTAAGTTGCTATCAGCTTAAAATAATACATTATATCTACAAGACTCTTTTATGTTAGCCTCAAGGTAACCACACACACACACACACACACACACACATTACAACAGACACTCAAATGAGAAAAAAAAAAAAGAAACAAAAATTTAACATCATATAAAGCCACCAATCCACAGAGGTAAGAGAGAGAAAAAATGAACTTTAAGGGTCTACAAAACAACCAGAAACAATTTTAAAATGGCAGGAGTAAATTCTCACATATCAATAATAACCTTAAATGTAAATGGATTAAACTCTCCAATTAAAAGATACAGAGTGGCTGAATAGATAAATAAACAGGACTCAGCAATATGCTGCCTACAAGAGACTCACCTAACTATTGAAGAAAGACAGAGTGAAAGTGAGGGGCTAGAAGAAGATATTCCATACAAACAGAAACTGAAAGTGAGCAGAAGTAGCCATACTCAGATCAGATAAAAAAGACTTTAAATCAAAAACTGTAAAAAGAGACAAAGAAGATCATTATGTAATGATAAATGGATCAATTCAAAGACAGGATATTATATCCTACCATAAACCAAGTGGACCTCACAGACATTTACAGAGCATTCCCTCCAATAGCTGCAGAATATAGATTCTTCTCAACTGCACATGGAACATTCTCCAGGATAGATCATATGTTAAGCTGTAAAATAAGTCTACATAAGTTAAAGAAGATAGAGATAACATAAAGTATATTTTCTGACCACAATAGTATAAAACTAGAAATCAACAATAAGAAAAACTTCTTAATAAGAAATATATGGAAATGAAACAACATGCTCCTGAACAAACAATGGGTTAATGAAGAAATTGTAAAGGAAATTAAAAAAATTATTGAGGCAAAGGAGAACAGGAACACATCATACCAAAACCTACGGGATAAAACAAAAGCAGTTCTAAGAGGAGAGTTTATAGTAATAAATGCCTACATCAAAAAAGAAGAAAGATTTCTAATAAACAACCTAATGATGCCCTTAAAGGAACTAGCAAACGACAAAAAACTAAAGAAAAAATTAGAAGGGAAGAAATAATAAAAATCAGAGCAGAAATAAGTGAAATTGAACTTAAA
>NW_007729986.1:120278-121795 GCF_000696425.1 Galeopterus variegatus
AAAAATTAGAAGGGAAGAAATAATAAAAATCAGAGCAGAAATAAGTGAAATTGAACTTAAAGAAACAATTGAAAAGATTGGCAAAACAAAGAGTTGTTTTTTGAAAAGATTTATGGAATTGACAAACCAAGAAAAGAAGAGAGAAGACTTAAATAAAATAAATAAAATCACAAATGAAAAAGGAGACATTACAACTGATAACACAGAAATAAAAAGGATCATAAGAGAGTATTATGAACAACTATATGTCAACAAGGATGATAACGTAGAATAAATGGATGAATTCCTGAACAAATACAGCCTACCAAGCTTAAGTTATGAAGAAATAGAAAATCTGAACAGACCAATAACAAGGGAGGATATTGAATCAGTAATACAAAGTCTTCCATTAGAGAAAAGCCCAGGACTTGATGGGTTCACTGTTGAATTCTACCAAACAGTTAAAGAAGAACTAATACCAATTCTCTTCAGATTATTTCAGAAAAATGAGGAGGAGGGAGACTTCATAGCTCATTTTATTCATTCATATTCAGCATTACTCTGATTCCAAAACTGGACAAGGCCACAAGAAGAAAAGAAAATTATAGGCCGATATCCCTGAAGAACATAGATGCAAAAATTGTCAGTAAGCTACCAGGAAACTGAATTCAACAGCACATTAAAAAGATCATTCACTATAATCAAGTGAGATTTATCCCAGGGATGCAAGGATGGTTTGACATACATGAATCAATAAATGTGATACACCACATTAACAGAAAGAAAGACAAAACCATATGATCATTTCAATGGATGTAGAAAAGCCATTTGACGAAATTCAACATTCCTTCATGATAAAAATTTTTAACAAACTAGATATAGGAGGTATGTACCTCAATAAAAAAAGGCCACAGATGATAGACCCACAGCTAACATCATACTGAATGAGAAAAGGATAAAAGCTTTTCTTCTTAGATCAGGAAAAAAACAAGGATTCCCACTTTCACCACTTCTAATCAACGTAGTCCTGAAAGTCCTGGCCAGAACAATTAGACAAGAGAAAGAAATATAAGGCACCTAAGTTAGAAAAAAGGAAATCAAACTGTTTTGTGTGCAGATGACATAATCTTATATATAGAAAACTCTAAAAACTCCACAAAAATGTTAGAACTAATAAACAAATTCAGTAAAGTTGTAGGATACAAATCGACCTGCAAAAGGCAGTAGGATTTGCATATACTAATAGCAAATTATTTACAAAAGAGACTAAGAAAACAATTCATTTTATAATAACTACAAAAAGAAAGATACCCAGGCATAAACTTAACCAAGGAGATGCAAGACCTCTACAAAGAAAACTATATAACTTTGAAGAAAGAAATTGAAGAGGACATAACTAAATGGAAAGATATTCCATGTTCATGGACTGGAAGAATTAATACTGTGAAAATGGCTGTTCTACCCAAAGCAATATGCAGGTATAATGCAATCCCTAACAAAAAACTGATGACATTCTTCACTGAAATAGAAAAAAAAAA
>NW_007729986.1:122328-138375 GCF_000696425.1 Galeopterus variegatus
AAAAAAAAAATCCTAAAATTTATATGGAACTAAAAAAGATTCTGAATAGCCAAGGAAATCCTGAGAAAAATGAACAAAGTAGGAATCATCACACTACCTGACTTTGACTTATACTACAAAGCTATAGTAACCAAAACCACATGGTACTGGAATAAAAACAAATGGACACATAGACCAATGGAACAGAATAGAGAGCCCAGAAATAAATTCACACACCTACAGCCAACCAATCTTTGACAAAGGTGCCAAGAAAACATACTGGGGAAAAGATAGTCTCTTCTGTAAATGATGTTGGGAAAACTGGATATCCACATGCAGAAGAATGAGACCAGACCCCTACCTCTCACTAAATAAAAAATCAACTCAAAATGGATTAAGGATTTAAATTAAAATCCTAAACTATGAAACTACTAGAAGAAAACATAGGGCTGAACAAGGATTTTTAAAGTAAGACTTGAAAAGAATGAGCAGTAAAGGCAAAAATAGACAAGTGGGATTACATCAAACTAAAAAGTTTTTGCACATCAAGGGAAACTATTAATAAAGTGAAGAGACAACCTACAGAATGGGAGAAAACATTTGCAAACTATACATCTGACAAGGGATTAATGTCAAGAATATATAAGGAATGTAAACAGCTCAACAGCAAAAACAAACAAACAAACAAACAAAAAACCCAATTGAGAAACAGGCAAAGGATCTTAACAGACATTCCTCAAAAGAAGACAAATGATTCACAGACATATAAAAATGCTCAACATCACTAATCATCAGAGAAATGAAAGTCAAAAAACAATGAGATACCACCTCACTTCAGTTAGAATGGCTGTTATCAAAAAGAAAATAAGTGTTGGTGAGGATGTAGAGAAAAAGGAACATCTGCACAGATGAAGTGAGAGGGTAAACTAGTATAGCCATTGTGGAAAGTAGTATGGAGTTTCCTCAAAAAATTAAAGGTAGAACTACCATATGATTTGGCAGTCCCACTACTGGGAATATACCCAAAGGAAATGAAGTTATTATATTAAAGATATAACTGCACCCCTATGTTTATTGCAGCACAATTTACAATAGCCAAGATATGAAATTAACCTGTGTTCCACAACAGATGAATGGTTAAAAAGATGTGGTGTACATACACAAGGGAATACTATTCAGCCATAAAAAAGAATGAAATCCGTCATTTGCAGCAATGTGGATGGACTTGGAGGTCATCATGTTATGTGAAGTAAGCCAGGCATAGAAAGACAAATACCACATCACTTCACTCATATGTGGAATCTAGAAAAAAAAAAAGAAAAAAGAAAAAAACCGAAAGTTGTTGTTATAACAACAGAGAATAGACAGCAGTCACCAGAGACTGGGGAAGGTAGGGGAGAAGGGAAAACAGGGAAAGGATGGCCATCAGGTACAAATTTGTATTTAGGTGGAAGGAATAAGTTCTGGTGTTCTATTTCACAGTAGGGTAACCATTGTTAACAGTTAAGTTGTGTATATTACATAATAGTGACTGGAGAGGCTTTTGAATGCTTTAGCTACAAAGACATGATAAATGCCTGAGGTAGTGGTTGCATTAACTATCCTGGACTGATCATTATACAACATATATATGTATAAAAACATCAGATTGTATCCCATAAGCATGTACAATGACAATGTGTCAACTAAAATAAATAATTAAAAAATATTATGAATTACCGAGACTGAAAGAGGGTGCTTGTTTTGGGGCACTTTGCATAAAGAGTACTTTCAAGTGAAATGTTCTCATTTCAATGAGCATGTTTTAATTCTGGATGATACAGTAGGAAGTGTGTGTGGTGATATGAAGGAGGGGTCTTCAAGAAGCTCATGGAAAGATCAATACTGTCTTTTAATTTCACTTTTAATAAACTTTTTGAAGTACCATTGTATAATTAAAAGGTAATAAACAACTACTATGCTATATTCTAATTCAGAATGTGACAAATGAGAACTCAATTGTTTGGTCTGTGATGGCTGTATTCACTCTTCATTGAACAGATGGAGCCTCTGATTGCAGGCTTTCTTATGAGGACCTTGAAGCGCTTCCTTTGTGGTCTCCATCATCCTGTTCCAAGGTGAGGATGATCCATTCAAGTGTCAAGGAGAAGCCAGGTTCCTTTCATAGCACTGGATCATACAACTGGTTCTGTAAACAGAGCACAATTCATCTACTGGTGTGTCTTAATTGAATTCCTTTGGATGTATGTAGCACTGATTCTAAAGTCTACAGGGGAGAAAGACTGAGAGGCCTACAATCTGGAAGGATTGATAAGCTGTTATACATGGGCAATTAAAGAACAAGATAGTACATGGATAGTTGAATAGTTCCCAAAATGTATTGTTTGTGTATCTGTTTTACTTTTAATCTAGTCTTCCTTGTATTAATTGTGTCAATAACTATCTCTATGACTAATATGTAAATGCTTGAGGGGGGAAGAATTATAACGCATGGCATCATATCCTATTTTTCATCTCAATTAAAAATCCTTTAGTGGAATTTCTTCTTCAGGCCATGAGAGAGTTTGGGGTATCAAACTCACCATCCTGTCATAAACAAGGATGACATTAGATACATATAGAAAAGCACTGTTTTCATGCATTGGTAAACAGGTTGTGTAAGATTATGATTTCAGAGATAAGGAGATAAATGAGGTGAGCCCTATGTCTCAGATTTTTGTCTGGAGGAATTTTTTAGAATGCAGTGCAGGGAGGAGAAACCCAAGCAGATCAAAGGTGGTAATGCTGAATTGAGGAGATAGACTGAATTTCAGAGAGGTTGAGGCAAATGGAATTTTTAGAGCAGAGAACTGTAGAGGAGGTAGTTACAAAAAAAAAAAAAAGAAAAAGAAAAAGAAAAAGAAAAGAAAAAAGAGCTCAATAAATCTTCATGGGGTCCTCCTGAGTCCTTGGTTAACAGTGATCTGTACATATCACGAAACTGGACAAATAACAAGTATCAGGAAGTTGTAAACCAAACAATTCCCACAGTTCACATGGGGCTGGGAGATGTGATAATTCTCATGAGTCAGATTGATGAATCCTTATTGAATATCCAAGGCATTCTGTAGAGCCTCCAGAAGGATCATGCCTTTGTAGTAGTTCTAAAAAAGCCCTAGGTAAAGGCCATTCTATATCTTCCCCAACAAAACCATAAAACAAGCCAAGAAAAGATCAAACTGATCTATTAGAAAAGCCAAAACAAATATCAACACTCATTAAAAGAGGATAACAGAATCCAGGCATTCATAAATGTAACATTCACCATATTTGGTATCCAATCAGAAATTAGTAGAAATGCACAATATTCCAAAAGTATAACTTATAAACATGAGAAAAAGTCAATAGAAATGACAGAGATGCTGAAATTAGCAGATGAAGAACACCAGAGGAAAACAACACATTACATATATATAAACAAAGAGAAAAATGACTGCTAATTTCTTTTCTGAAACAATACAAGTCAGAAAAACTTGAATGATAACTTTAATATGCTGAAGGAAAAAAATCTGTCAACCTAGAGTTCTGTATAGAACAAAAGCATCTTTCAAAAATGAAGACAAAATGAAAACATATTCATATTAACAGTAGTTGAGAAAGTTTCTTGCCTGAATATCTGTACTATAAAAAATATAAAAGGAAAATTTTCCTGCTAAAGAAAAAAAAAAAAACAATTGCAAACATGGATCTATACAAATAAAGACTTATGGATATGGTTTAAATCTGTGAGTTAATATAAAATACTTTTCTCACTTTACAATTTTTTAAATGATATTTGATCATTTAAAGCAAAAGTGATATCAACATATTGTAAGATTTATAATACATGTATAAGTAAAATGTATGACAACTCTAACATGGTTTATGGAGAAGAGAAATAGCAATATTTAGTTGTAATGTTCTTACATTATACATAAAGTTGTAATTTCAAGGTACACTGTAATAAGTTAAAAGCGAATAATTTAATATTCTTCAGCAACCACTGAAAACATAAAATGCAAAGGTATATCTAACAATTCTATACTGTAAATAAGACAGAATAAAAATGAATCCTAAAGAAGGCAAAAAATGAAAAAAAGACAAAGAATATATTGGAGAAATAGAAGGCAAATAACAAGAGCTTTATTTATACCCAATAGTAACAATAATCAGATTAAGGGTAAGTAATCTAAACATTCTAATAGAAGCAGAGATTGTCAGAATGGATAGAATAGTGAGATACAAAAATGTGACATTTATAATAAATGCATTAACTAAACAGCGACAGGTTAAAAGTAAAAGACTGGGAATTTACCAAGAAAGAACTAACAAAGATGGAGTGGCTATATTAGTATCAGAAAAAGAGGCTTCAGGCTATACCAGTGATCAAGAAGGACATTTAATAATAAGTGGTCAATTAATAAATAACAATTATATATATATGCACACACGTGCATATATGTATACATACACATATATATGTAATTGTATTGGCCATGAAAGTGTAGTGCTTAGATGTCTTGCTGCAGGGACTATAATAGACTGTAGGCTCCAACTGTTGTCTCCTGAACCCACTTCTATGTTTGCACTGACACCATGTTTTCTGAGGCTGCTCCAAGCCAACGACTCAGAATGGCAAAGGTCTTAATATAAACCAAATTACTCTAATATATGGGATCTCCCCAATAGGAGACTTTGAATTGAGGATTTCCTCATCAACCTGGTTGAATGTTTTTTAGCACTACACAGCTGTCTAAGACTCTAATCATCTTCTTTCCTATCCTTTCTGCATCATAGTTGTCAAATCTGTCTCATGGTCTGAAGGCTCTCCCTGTCTTTTCCTGGCCACCCTTTTATCCTTCACAAGCATTTCCACTATTTAATCTTTTGTACCTCTAATATGTCTCCATGTCTGCTTTGTGGAGAAACTGAACTAACACAGTTTAATTACATAGCTTCAAAATATATGAAGAAAAAACTGACAGAAATGAAGGGATAGACAAATCCACTTTATAGCTGGAGATTTCAACACTCTTCTCAGTAATTGATGGATAAAAAATAAGTAAGGACAGAAAAAACTTGAATGACACTATCAACTAATTTGACCTAATTTACATTAATAGAATATAATAGCAAACAATGTCAGAATACCTATTCTCTTCAAGTGTAAACAAAACATTTACCATGTTAAACCATATATTAGTCCATAAAGAGAGTCCCAATACATTTACAAGGCTTGAAATTATACAAAGTATGCTGATTTCTAAAATAATATTGTTAGAAATCAATAATAAAAAAGACATCTAAGAAATTCTCAAGTATTTAGAAGTTACACAGCTTAATTCTAAGTAACCAATAGGTCAAACAAGAAATAAAAATCAGAATTAGAAAATATTCTGAACTGGATATAATGAAAATTCAACATACAAACATTTTGGAATCCAGGTAAAATGAGACTAGAAGGAAACATATAACTTTCAAAGAAAGAAAATGTCTAAAATCAAAGATCTAAATTTTCTTCTCAATAAGCTCAAAAAGGAGAGAAAATTGAACCCAAAGTACACAGAAAAACAAACAATAAAGATAACAGCAGAAATCAAGTAAATAGAAAACAGAGAAATAATATAGACATATCAGTAAAACCAAACACCATTTTTTGTTGAGCAGACCAATACATTTAATAGAACTTTAGATAGACTGATCAAGAAAAAAAGAAAAGACACAAATGACCAATATCAGGAACAAAAGAGAGGACATTACTAGAGACCCTCCTTTCATTAAAGGAAATCAAGGAAATATTAGGAAACATTTTATTAGTAAATTGAAAAACTTTCTTTAAGATGGAAACATTTCTTGAGTGACACAAATTAGCAAAAAAGCTTATCAATATAAAATACGAATATCTCTATATTTACTAAAGAACATGAATTTAACTTTCTCACAAAAATCTTCCAGCCTAGTCAGCTTCACTATTGAATTCTGTGAATTTTATGAAGAAATAGCACCAATCCTACACAAACTCTTTCAGAAAATATATTGGGTCCATCATTACCCTGTTAAAAGAATCAGAAAAAAACAAATGAAATGCGGACCAATATCCCTTAATAAAATATCAGTAAGTTAAACCCAGCAATATAGAAGATGACAAATCCATCACGACCAAGAAGGGTTTACTTCAGGATGTAAGGTTGGTATGACATTTGAAAATCAACCAATATAGTTCTTCATATTAACAGAATAAAGGAGAAAATGAATAAGATTTTCTTAGCAGATGCAGAAATATGATTTGACAAAATTTAATACCTCCCCATGATACTAGGAGTAGAAGAATCTCAAGCTAAGAGGAGAAAAATATCTCCTCAACCCATGAAATGCATTTTTAACAATTCCACAGGTAACATGATATACATAAATGATAAATGGTGAAAACTGAGCACTTTCCCCCTGAGATCAGAAGGCAAGAATATCTGCTCCCACTTCATCTTTGAACTGGAGATTCTATCCTGTGCAATAAGACAAGGAAAAAAAAAAAGCATATGGTTTGGGGTGAAACAAATGAAACTGCACTTATTGATTGAAAAAATAAACTTAGCAATATTACAGG
Organism: Galeopterus variegatus; assembly: GCF_000696425.1. NCBI lineage: Eukaryota > Metazoa > Chordata > Mammalia > Dermoptera > Cynocephalidae > Galeopterus > Galeopterus variegatus. The sequence goes on from NW_007729986.1 coordinate 128,930, forward strand.
GTACAAGTTCAAACTACAAATATCAATTGTATTTCTATATACTAGCAATGAAATATATACAATGAAAAATAAGTTAAAAAATAAATAGTTGAAAATGATATTAAAAATTCCCTTTATGATACCATCAAATGATAAGAAACATTTAGAGATAAATTTGTGAAGATACATACAAAACCATTACACTTAAAAACATAAAACATTGCTGAGAGAAACTAAGGAATATTTAAATAATTGAAGAAGTTTGTGAATTGAAAGACTTGATATTTTAAAGTGACAAAGCTACCCAGTCTAATTTAGATTTAATGCAATTCAGATTAAAACACCTGCAGGCTTTTTAATTGAGATTGACAAGCTGATTCTGAAATTTATACAAAGATGCATATTTTTGCCTAGTTTTGACAAATATCAATAAAGATGGAGGACTTACACTACCTGATCTTACCATTTACTTTAAAGCTAGAGTAGTTAAGATAGTGTAGCATTGGTGTAAAGACAGACATGCAGATCAAGAGAACAGAATGAACAGCCCAGAAATAGACCACACATATATCATCGATTTAATTTCAATAAAGTTGCTAAGGTACTTAATGTGTAAAGTATTGCCTTTTTACCCAATGGCTCTGGAATACTAGATACACATAAGGTAGAAAAAACGAATCTCAATCCTTTCTTCACATCATACAGAAAAATCATTTAAAAATGGATTGTGGACCTAAATGTAAGAACTGTAAACTTCTGGAAAATAACATAGGAGAAAATCTTTCCAGTCCTGGGACAGGCAAAGATTTATTAGAACACAGGGTGAAGTGGCCATACAGGAACAAAAATGATAAATTCAACTTCTTTAAAATTAAAACTTATGTTCGTCAAAAGACATCATTTAGCAAATGAAAATGCAAGCAACAGAGAGAGGTTTTTTTATTTTTATTTTTTTCAGAACAGATATCCAAAAAAGAAAGAAAAAAACATTGCTTGCAGAATATTTAAAGAACTCTTACAACTCAATAAAAAAAAAGTAAAAAACCTCAGTAAAATTAGGCAAAGAATGAGAACAGATAGTTCATAAAAAAAGGTAAAAATGCCCAATGAGCACATGAAAAATGTTCAAGATCATTATTCATCAAAGAAACGTAACTTAAAACCACAATGAGAAACCAATACATACCCACTAGAATGGTTAAAGTTAAAATGACTTATTTTTGCCAAACTAATCAACCTTTCATTCATCCTTCTTCAAATATCATTTCTTAGAAGAGGCTTTCTTTGAACTCATCAAAATAGCTCCTTAAAATTTTCCTTTCTAGCACCTAAAATACTTCTTTATTATATATTCATTAAAGTGAATATTTAATGAGGGTCTTCTCTTCTAAAATATAAATGCCACGAGGGCCAGGTCACCGTTTTGATCCTGTAGTGAAATCTACCACAGTGTTTGACACTTAGGAGAATCTCAGTAAATATTTCCCAAATAAATGAATAAATGAAACTCCTAGTAGAGTAGCACAGAGATTTGCATAAAACAAATCTCTGTGTTTGTTTTAATGAAAATTTAATAAGGGCTATTGTTAAATTCTTGTTCATTTACCCCTTTTACAAACTTCCTACCTGGGACCAGTGATTTGGAATAATCTCATATTTTCAGTTGAGAAATGGATTTCTGAGGTTAGGCACAGTTTTGCTTCATCTGTACCTTAGGTGCTTCCACTCAGGTGAAGGCAATGTCTTCAGACTTTCGCAATGTCCTTGTTATGCCTATTTGATCTAATGCCAGTATTAGATCAATTACTAATGCCAGTATCTAAACCCCAGTTGCTGTGGTCTTGTGTAATCCAGGGCATCCTAAAAAGCAAACAAAGACTGATCAACCCACAGCCTTCTAAGCGAATCTTATTGGTTTCCTGGTGTTTACTATACTATAGGAGGGAGACTATGCTCTAAACCAAGCCTGACCAAAAAGAAAGGGCTTTCACAAAGATCTAAACCAATGCTTTAATATTTTCTCTATCTTCCTGCTGTTTTCATTATTTTATCACAGTACATTTCTCGTTTTAACAAGGGAAGACTTAGGCAAAGTTCCTGATGTTTCTGTTATTCTTCTCTCTGACCCTCTGTACCTAGCACTTTGCCACATCCTTCAATTTAGCCTTTAACAGTAATCAAGATGATACTTTTATTGCCATTCCTTTCCTTTGTTTTTCAGTTTATTCAGAAGTTGGGCGGAGAAGAGAGATACGATTTATTGGGCTTCCACAGACAGCTCAACAATTAGCACTGTGTCTCGGTAGATTTGAGCCTCTGAAAGTTTAACTTATGAGAATACCTTCCCATCAGCATCAGTAGACATGTTTATTGACCTTATATGTTCAGGGAAATGCACCAGACTCAGAATGCAAGAATAAATATGCCTTTGAGGAATTTATGGCCTAGTTAGAAAGAACACAAGTGCATGAATGTAATTGCTGCAAATTAGATGATTTTTTTGGTTTATCTTTAATTTTATGCAATTCAATGGCCTTTAGTATATTCACAAAGTTATGTAACTATCACCATTATCTAATTCCAGAATATTTTTATCATTCCAAACAAAAACCATTTATGCATTAGCAATCACTCCCCATTCCACCTCCCTCCAGGCCCTGACAACTATGAATCTACTTTTTGTCTATAGATTTGCCTGTTCTGACATATCATAAAAATAGAAACAGACAATATGTAGCCTTTTGTATCTGGCTTTTTTTCACTTAGTGTAGTGTTTTTAAGGTTTATCTATATTGTAGCATGTATCAGTACTTCATTCCTTCTTATGGATGAGTAATATTCCATTGTAATAGAGAAATGTGTTTAATTTCTAAATATGTGGGGATTTTTCAGATACCTATTATTGATTTGTAGTTTAATTCCATCATGATCCAAGAATATACTTTGTATAATCCTTGCTATTTTGCAAATGTTAAAGTTTCTTTCATGGTCCAGAATATGGTGTATCTTGGTGAATATTCTATTTTCAGTTGGAGAAAAATGTGTATTCTGCTATTGTTGGGAAGAGTGATCAGCAAATGTCAGTTAGGTAGAGTTGGTCGATACTGTTCAGATCTTTTATATCTTCTGTATGATTTTCTGCCCAGCATCTCCTGAGGGTGGAGTATTGAAGTCTACAACTGTAATTTTGGATGCATCTATTCCTTTTATAAGTCCTTTCAGTTTTTTCTCCATATATTTTGAAGCTCTATTGCTCATCACGTTCATGTTTAGGATTAAGTTTTCTCAGAGAATTGACTCTCTTAGCAGAACTACATTTTTGTTCTGAAGTCTGCCTTGTCTGGTATTAACACAGCTGTGCCAACTGGCCAAACCTCAAACTGATGACTGTTTTTGAACACATTGGAGAGCTGAGGTGCCAGAGCACACAACTAGTTCAAAATCCACACACACACACACACACACACACACACACACACACACACACTCATGCACGCACACACACAAACACATGAAGAGAGGAAACACAAGTACTTGTTTACCTAGGGCAGATGCAACTGGACACTGTCAAAGAATTCGGCTGGAATAATCAGTGAGTTGGAGAAAGCTGTGTGTGGCTTAGCAGGATTTGCAAAGCCCTCATGCAGGCACACACACAAACACATGAAGAGAGGAAACACAAGTACTTGTTTACCTAGGGCAGATGCAACTGGACACTGTCAAAGACGGCTGGAATAATCAGTGAGTTGGAGAAAGCTGTGTGTGGCTTAGCAGGATTTGCAAAGCCCCTGGGAATTATAGAAGTTGTGTGATTCTTCATCCTCTTTTAGGCTTTTATTTCCACTACTGCCAATATTTGTCCTCATAAAAGAGTCTTAAGAAAGTTAGCTGGTGTGGGGCAAGGGGAGTCATCCTCTGCAGTTCTGATGAGGCCACAGTCTGAGGCAGGCATGTGTGCCCAGTTCTCAAAGGCGTGCTTTCCTCAATTCTCTTGTCCTTCCCCTCATGGATTCCTGAGTCCAACACACATTGCTACCCCTCCTCTAGCAATAGGTTATACTCTTCTCTTGTTTCTTTCTCCCAGCTGCAATAATTTTTTTACCAGTCCCTTTGACATGATGGTTTCATCTCAGAAATGTAGAATCTGCAAAGTATCACTCCCATCTCCCTGAAATCTTGGAGGGAGAAGGGAGACTTGAATCCTTGTTTACCTGGGGCATGACAGTAATGGGGACACCAGTAAGAATTCAGCTAGAATACTGAAGTGAAGGACAGGTGCAGGCTGGTGGTTGAAGTGAGGTTCCTGAGAGTCACGATATAGGGAGGAGGAGGCATTGCATCTTCTTCTTGGCTTTTTGCCTTTTTCTCCACAAACCCTACCAGGAGCTAACAGGGAAGATGAGGTCCTAAGAAAGCCTCCCACCCACTGGGTGCAGGTCTGAGGGAGAGAAACAGCAGCAGCCACTGTGGGAGGGACATATATTTCTGCCCAGGTCCAGCTCCTCTAGGTTCCCTATGGAACAAAAGCATTTATCTGTAGCGAGAAGTGTGACAGAAACTGGGGCCCTTAAGATACTGGTGAAAACCCATTGCGGCTGGGGGAAGAGTACAGGAAAACTCCTGTACCCCTGGGAAAGGGGCAAGGATACATAATGGATCTAGAATTAATGCTGAGAGAGGGGCAGAGACAGTTGTGAAGTCCACATCTCCCCGAGGACCAGAGACAAAGTGCCTGCCCAAGACTGACATTTAGTCAGAACATCAGAGCAAACCGTCTGCCAGGTTCACCAGTCACAGTGGAATCCTGCTGTAAGAGAGCAAAAGACAGACTAGTGTAAAGGGAGGGCAAACTTTCCAGCACACGAGCCCCACCATTAGCACAAGGTATGGACATGAAGGCCCATAGCTCCTCGAGGAAAACAGCCACAGCAAATGTCATCAGATCCAGCCCAGCAAGTGTGCTCACTTCACAGAGGAGTTGCGGGAGCACTTCCAGCATCTGGGGCTTAGATCAAACGTAAGCCACTCTGCCATCTAGTGAGGGGGAGGAAGCTTCAGTCCCACCCTTATGACAACAAAAAGCTGCACAAACTTCAAATTCCTGACTTATTTTTATCTGTCTGAGGTAGAGCAGCAAACAACTTCCACAGAACCTGAGGCAAGACTGCCATCTTCAGGGGAGAGGAGATGTGAGTGCTCGTTGCTGGGGATAGATGCCACTGGAAATCCAGGAGAGTTCAGCCAGGAATGGATGCATTGGCAGATGTTGAGTTTGGGCCGTAGGGATTGTGTGAAGCCCCTGGGAAACGTGGAAATTGAGTGAGTCCACAACCTCTTTCAAGCTCTTTTATGAATTCCAAAGGGTGTTTACCAAAACCAAAATAAAACAAACAAATCAGAAAAAGTCTTGAAGCTTCCATTGTAATGCAGACTGGGGGAGGAGAAGATCAGTTGTGCAGAACTGCTCAGAAAGTCAGCCAGATGCTTCCACCCTATCTCCCCTATGGGATGAAACCTTAACTAGGGTTTCAGGTGAGGTGGTGGGGGTGGAGGTAGGATAAAAACACTCTCATGCTGTATTAGTCTGCTTCTGTTGCTTATAACAAAATAACTAGACATGGGTAATTTATAAGAAAACACAATTTATTGCTTGCAGTTTTGGAGGCTGGGAAGTTCAAAGTCCAGGAAACATATTTGGTGAAGGGTCTTGGTGGTGACAACAGTGACCCAGGGGTCTCACATGGCAGAAAATGGCAGAGAGCGTGATAGTTCCTCATTCACTCTCCTCTTAAAGCCCTCAGAACCATGCCCCTGACCACCATTATTAATGTATTTACTAGGTATGGTGTTGCAATCTAATCACCTCTTCAAGGCCCCACCTTTCCATTATCATAATAGGATTTCCCACCCTCAACAGTTACACTGGGAATTAAAAACTTAATTTTCTACTACATGAACTTTGGTGACACAATTCAATCAATCGACATTACATGCCAAATGGACTGGTAAAAATGTATTGCCGCTGGGAAAAGGAAACAAGAGAAGAAAATAACCTATTCCTGGAGGAGGAGCAGGGATTTGCGCTGGACCCAGAGCTCCATGGGGGAAGGACAAGAGAGCAGAGAGAAGCACGCCTTTGAGAACTGGACACACTGTGCCTCCTTCAGACTGTAAAGAGAAGAAAATAACCTATTCCTGGAGGAGGAGCAGGGATTTGCGCTGGACCCAGAGCTCCCTGGGGGAAGGACAAGAGAGCAGAGAGAAGCACGCCTTTGAGAACTGGACACACTGTGCCTCCTTCAGACTGTAGCCTCATCAGAACAGCAGAGAACGACGACTCTTACCACAGCACCAGCTAACTTTCTTAAGGCTCTTTTATGGAGACAAATATTGCCATTAGTGGGAAAAGAGCCTTGACATTTTAAAAAGGGAAAAGGTGGATAAGAACAGCAAAATTTGAAAAAAAGAAATGGAATGAATTAGTTTCTACATCTGGTAGGATTTCAGTATTCAAACTCCAGAGTAGCTGTGTAGAATTAGCCTTGCTTAATATTTTTCTGTGCTGTGGTAGTGCAAAGATAGAGTATTGGCTTACAGAATCTAGTGGTGGTTTTTCACTAAGCACATATCTTTACTGCGCTTACTCAGAGTCCTCGTTAACCTTTTGCCCTTCCTGTTACCTGTGACAAACACCGAGGAATGGAGAGCCACATTCGTCTTGCCCATTGGACAGGCCCTGCTTAAAACAGATTCATTGTGTGCGCAGACTCCATTATCCTTTTTCTGCATGGCATTTGACTGACACCTGGACCATTTCCTAACCACAGCACTTAGGGAAATAAGCCCATCATTAAATAATATACTACGCTCACAATAACACTTAGAAACTCTCCATTCCTTCCTGTTACCCTACTACCGCCCACTCTGTAATGACAAGTGTATGTTCTATCTTTTCCCAGAAGCTGGCTGTGGTCAGTTGAGTCCACAATGCATTCCTAATCTTGAAATTTTGTGGGCATTGAGGCTGAGGGTCAGCAAATTTAGGCAGGGGCTGAGACTCTGGGTAACACAGGTTTGGGGCCATCTGGATTCAAAGAAGGAGATAGAATGGCATAAATTTCTAGGGATCCAAGGTAAAAATAAGGAGGAGGGTGCCACCAGGCTGAAGAATATCGATCTGAGAAAGATCTCTGAGAATCAGACACAGAACCTTGGGACTCTATGAACGAACGGAAGGGGCAGGGCCAGCACGTGGAACAGCACTGTAGTTCACCCTTGTCTGCTATAATCTCCTGATCTTGGACACAGCCATACATGCTTTCACTTGTGGGGAAGGTCTGCTATTTCCCTGAAGATTTTGATCTCTGGAAGCTAGGTGCTTACAATACTCCAGGGCAGCACTCTTTAAGAAGACACCTTACAATAATATGGATTTGAAAGCTTGGAGGTTGAGATTCTTTACCTTCTTCCAAGTGCATTCAGAGCTCATAATTATGCTCCTCTAAGAACCTTGCGAGATTAGGACTCAGTCCTTAGGTCTTAGTCCTGATACATGTATTCATGAGAGTCAAGCTACTAGGCAGTAAATGTGAGAGGAGCAGTATGCCGGCTTTATTTGGAAATAGGCTGGAGGGGTCTCATTCACACCCTCTCTGCATCTTCTCCTTTAATTGTTAACCTCTTTTCAGGATGAGGCACGCGGACTGGGTTTGCTTTGATTGTGGCTAGGACCTTCTAAAATTTGATTATTGTTAGCAAGTTTCTGTTAAGTTGAGCAAATCATTTTTCTTTTTTCTTTTTTTTTTTCCTTTTTGTCTTTTTCCGTGTCCGGCAACGGATCGCAACCCTCAGTGTCGCCCCCGTACCGGACCAGGACCGGCAAGGGGATTGCAACCCTCGGTGTTGCTCCCGTGCCTCGCTCAGCCAGTGAGCGGGAACCGGTCTGTATGTGGGATCCGAACCCTCGGCGGGAGCGCCGCCGCGCTTCCCAAGCGGCGCACTGTAGCAGTGCGCCACCGGGCCAGCCCTGCAAATCATTTTTCTGAAGGAACTTGGCACTGCAGCCCCTTTTCCCTACTTACAATTATGTAATCCCCACCCATGCATTAGTTATTCGTTTCTTTATTAATAATTATAGTTTGCCTTAGCTGAATTTTGTTCTTTAAAGATGTCTAAATGTTAAAATAAGTAAAATTCAAGCTGATTTTCTTATGTGAGAATTTTAGCATTTTGTATGTAAACTTACCTCATGGCATAGGGAATTACATAACAAAATCTCTTTCAGAATTGGCCTCTTTTTGTGCAATTGCTTAGCATATATCATCTTCTGGGCAGAGACCTGGGGCCTCACATCTTTTGCCTGAGTTTCTGGCAGTACCACTTTGGTAATAGCATTGATAGCTTTACTTAATCTGTGTAATAGTGCATTCTGGGCTGCTAAAAGTTTTTAAAAAGAAGAATCTCTCTCTCTTCCTCTTTTTTCCTTCCTGTCTCGTGCACTTATAAAAGGGTGTTAAACATGTAGAAAGGGTGAAGAGAAAGATATTAAAATTAAAGAGCATCTATTGAATTCTAGACCTATTGCATGTACTTTGAGTGAAAAAATATATGTAGTTTTACAGCAGCTGTGGTACTATTAATACCAAATTCCTATGAATGAGTGGATGTTCAGAATGGTTAAATGAGTACCCAATGTCTCCTAACCAACAGGGAAAGGAGCCAGGACCAAGCTAGGAGGGCTTGGATTCAAAGTCCATTTGCATCCTACTAGATCATACTACCTCAAAAACAAACTGACAAGGGATTTGAAATTACTGGCTAGACAGCACTAAGCAAGACGCTTGGTAAGCATAATCTTAATAGGACTTTTGCCTTTTCAATACAATTTGTATTTTCTTTTTGGCCCACCTTCTGTACTGAATTCTAATATAACCAAAACATACACAGAATATTTAGGAATTAGTAGCTTGCCATTACCTAATTCAGTTAGTAAAATTATGGCCAAAAGAAGTAATTCAGGAGAAACCATGCTAAGAAACCAGAAATGCCCGAATTGGTTGATGATGTAATTTCTACCTTGGCTGACCTCTACTTCTTACTTTATTGTTTGACAATAACTATTATATGCAGCCAAACTTGTTGTCCTGGTATTTTTACCCTTATTTATTATCATAAAAGGATTGTATGTGTCATACAAGGATCAGTTGACTTGACCAAATTAATCTAATTTGGTGACTTATATCCAGTATTTATACCAACCTCTTTGTAGCTTGTTATTTTAGTAACATAGTCATGGTAGAAGTGCTTATTTTTTTCTGGTAAATAATTTCTTACTTTCTCATAGTGACTTAAGAGGCATTGACTTCTTATTGTAGTAAATTAAGATTCTGCTGATACTCAGTGGGAAGAAGCACCTAGCGAAGGCCACGTCTTCAGACATAGATAATTTTCAAACATACCCTTTTTTT
>NW_007729986.1:138848-140110 GCF_000696425.1 Galeopterus variegatus
TGTTGTTTCCGTTGCCTGGAATGCTCTCCAGCTCCATCTCTTCCTATCCAAATATTGTTCATCCTTTAAGACTGACCAACTCTTTTTGGGACTGTTTCTCATAGCCTCCTGCAGAAGGCAATGCCTCTTCTGAAATCTTCTAGCTCTTTGATCAAATGTCATGAATTGCTTGCTTCCTTGTCCTGCTGTGTGTATGTGCTTTATTTTTGCTCCTATATCTCATTTTTCTTAAAGGCATGGAGTTACTCTTGTACCATTTTTTGTCTCCCTAAGATACAGTGTAGTTCCTAGATCATGCTAAATGCTCAATACAATTTTTTAATAAATAAAATTTAAGAAAATGAACTTTGCTTCCAGATGATATATGATAACCTGTGGGAGCAACATTTAGTATCCACCGCATACCCCCGGGTTTCCATAGATGTTTCAGGTTCCTATACAGTTAGACCGGAGCCAAATTACTACTTCTAGCTACTGGAATTTGAATGGAAGTAATATGTGTCACTTCTGCAATGAGACATGAGGCAGTTGAGAGCTGGTGTATCTTCATCTGTCTCTTTCCTGTCACAACAGCTGCAAGATGACTCATATTGAACTTTACATGAGTGGAAAAATAATGTAGAGATTACAGCATAGCTATCCAATTATGCCTCAGAAGAATGACTTTTCTCGTTTATAAATGTGACACTTTTATACCAGCTCTAAAAGTGTATATACCTATTTATCTCAAAATGTTTCTTTTTCTTTTCTATTCTACAAAATCTTCGTTCCATGTGAAGGTTGATAATCAGCAGTTTCGGGGAAATATTTACACTTCCAAGTAAATCCTTTAATTATTGAGCTATTTAGCACATTAATTATTTACTCAGTTAACTTTTACTTGGTAAATATTTCTCAGATACTATTCCAGGCACTGGAAATCACAAAGAGCAGCTAAGTACACAAGAAATTGAAACGCAGTATAGTAAGTGTGGAATGGTATAGCTGTTAGGTAGGTCAAAATAAGAAGAAGGAGGAAATGAACAACTGTTCCTTTGAGTAGTAGTGGGTAGGGATTAGGACAATGAGCCACAGAAAGGACACAAAGATGATGTTTGAACTGAGAGTTAAAGGAGAGCAGAAGTTTGTCAGGAAACATCATGGAGAATGACTGTAGTGGATTGAATTGTGTCCCCCCAAAACTCACTGAAGTTTGAATTGTAGCCCCCAAATTATATGTATTAGAAACTTGGCCACTGTGACTGTCAAGAGGGTGCAAAATC
>NW_007729986.1:140823-150013 GCF_000696425.1 Galeopterus variegatus
AACGCAGTATAGTAAGTGTGGAATGGTATAGCTGTTAGGTAGGTCAAATTAACAAGAAGGAGGGAATGAACAACTGTTCCTTTGAGTAGTAGTGGGTAGGGATTAGGACAATGAGCCACAGAAAGGACACAAAGATGATGTTTGAACTGAGAGTTAAAGGAGAGCAGAAGTTTGTCAGGAAACATCATGGAGAATGACTGTAGTGGATTGAATTGTGTCCCCCCAAAACTCACTGAAGTTTGAATTGTAGCCCCCAAATTATATGTATTAGAAACTTGGCCACTGTGACTGTCAAGAGGGTGCAAAATCCTATTATAATCCTATTATGGTAATTGAAAGGTGGAGCCTTGAAGGGGTGATTAGACTGTAGGTCCATGCTGTAGTGAACAGATTAAAAATGGTGGTCAGGGGATGGTTTTGAGGGCTTTAAAAGAAGAGAGAAGAGAGTCTGTCTTTTTCTCTTTATCTCTGTCTCTCTGCTCTCTCCGCTCCACCATTTCACAATGTGATACTCTGTGTCACTGAAGTCACCATCAAGACCCTCACCAGATGGGTTGCCTGGATTTTGGACTTCCCAGCCTCTGAAACTGTAAGCAGTAAATTTCATTTTCTTGTAAATCACCTAGTTCTGTGTATTTTGTTATAAGCAATGGAAACAGACTAATACAATGACATTTCAGGCAGAGGGCATAGATTACTCAAAAGCTCAACTGTGAGTATCAATATGGGCATTCTGTGAATAGCAAGTACTGTGACTTGCTATAGTATGTGGGTGGAGGTCTTTTATGCTGGGTGAAATGTTGACAGGGAAATAACATAATCAGATTTATATTTTTACCAAATTGCTTTGGCTTAGGTAGAGAGGATAGATTACAGAGGAAAAGACAAACAGATGAAGGGCAGTTGGGGGACTACAGCAATAATCTGAATATGACATGATGAGAAGAAAAGCAGTGTTAATGAAGTGAAATGACCCCCTCCAAGAAATATGTAGGATTTAGAATTGGTACTATCAAATACCTGACATTTCACAAAGAAGAATTTAGGAAAACAGTCGATGAGAAGTTATAGGTATATCTGTATCACACAGAGGATGTGAGAGTTGCAAATTACCTGTGTAATCTGATGGTTATTAATAGACTATATAAGTGATTACTAAAACATCTGCTTTGCCCAGGTCACTTAAATTGAAGTGCCTTGCGAAATCTGGGATGTCTGTAGTCATGTCCCATGTCCTGGAAAATGTAATCATAAGACTATTTTTAACTTAGAAGCAGACAGATTAGCACCAGAAGTAATAAAATAACTTAGAATGTTCTTGTAAAACTTACCCTAGATCTCTGCATATAGGGTGTACCATAGTAACAATTCCAAATCTATATGTCATATACAATCAATAGAAAAACTGATGTAATGATTAGGGGTGCTGTCCTATTCTCTCTCCTTTGATTCTCCCCTGTTGTGTGATTATAAAATGCTGAATTCTGTTGACTCTTTCGAAGTGCATTCCAAGGCACCTTGGCTGTGTATTTTCTGGGACTGCAGTTCCTTATATATGCTCAAGTAAACTCCTTGCTACTCAAGTATATATTTGGCCTCAGTTTCTTTTTAGGTCAACAAAGTATAGATATTACCATTAGGCGGACTTTTGGACATTTTGCAAGCAGGCAGTAAACTAATGTTGATAATATTTACCTTAGGTTATCTTTTTTTAAATTGATTATACATATTCATGAGGTACAGACCTGACTGTCACCACCTGTGTCCATGATGTGATGATCAGATCAATACTATCAGTATGCCCATTACCACAAATTGCCATTATTCCCCATGTCCCCTACCCAACCTGTCCCCAACCTCCCCAACTCTCCACCCCTCAATCCCCCACAACTCTAGGAATGTTCTTGCTCTCTGCAAGTCCAAAGCACCACTGTGGTCTTTCTTTCCTTTTTTCTCTATTACCTCCCTCCTATGAGTAAGGACATATGGTATTTTTCCCTGTGTGCCTGGTTTATTTCACTTAACATAATTTTCTCCAAGCTCATCCATGTTGCTGTGAATGGCAGAATTTCATTCTTTTTTTTTATTGCCGAGTAATATTCCTTAGTGTATATATAGCACATTTTCCTTATCCAATCATTTGTCGATGGACATTTAGGTTGGTTCTGTATCTTGGCTATTGTAAATAGAGCTATGATAAACATGGGAGTGCATGCGTCCCTTCAACATGACAATTTCCAATCCTTTGGGTATACACCTAGAAGTACGATTGCTGGGTTGAGTAATAGATCTATCTGTAGTTGCTTGAGAAATCTCCACACTGTTTTCCATAGTGGCTGTATTAATTGACAGTCCTACCAGCAGTGTAGGAGAGTTCCCCTCTCTCCACATCCTCACCAGCATTTGTTATTCTCAGTCTTTTTGATTATAGCCAGTCTAGCTGGGATGACATGATATCTTGAAGTGGTTTTAATTTGCATTTCCCTGGTTATAAGTGATGTTGAGCATTTTAAAAAATACCTGTTGGCAATTTGAATGTCTTCTTTCAAAGAAATGTCTATTCATCTCCTTTGCCCATTATTTAATTGGGTGGGGTTTTTTTTTGTTTTGTTTTTATTGCACAGCTGTTTGAGTTCCTTGTACATTCTGGATATTAATCCCTTGTTGGATGTATAGTTTGCAAATATTTTCTCCCATTCTGTAGGTTGTTGTTGCATTCTGTTGACTGTTTCCTTTGTTTTGTAGAATTTTTTAGTTTGATATAGTTTGTATAGTCACATTTATTTATTTTTCCTTTGGCTGCCTGTGCTTTGGGGGTCATATTCATAAAGTCTTTGCCCAGTCCTACTTCCTGATGTGTTTCCCTATGTTTTCCACTAGTAGTATTATATTTACAGGTCTTATATTTCAGACTCTAATCCATTTTGAGTTGATTTTGGTATACGGTGAGAGGTATGGGTCTAGTTTCATTCTGAATATGGATGTCCAATTTTCCCAGCACCAATTATTGAAGAGGCAGGCTTTTCTCTACTGTATGTTCATGGTGCCTTTGTTAAAGACAGTTAACTGTAAGTCTGCAGGTTGATTTCTGGGTTCTCTATTCTGTTCCATTGGTCTGTCTATTATTATGCCAATACCATGCTGCTTTGGTTACTATAGCTTTGTAGTATAGTTTGAAGTCAGGTAGAGTTATGCCTCCTGCTTTATTCTTTTCTTTTCTTTTTTTTTTTTTGCTCTTGATTGCTTTCACTATTTGGGGTCTTTAGTTATTCAATATGAATGTTAGGATGTTTTTTCTATATTTCTGTGAAGAATGTCATTGATATTTTGATGGGGAATGCATTGAATCTGAAGATCACTTTGGGAAGTATGGACATTTTCACAATGTTCATTCTTCCAATCCAAAAGCACAGAATGTCTTTCCTTCTTTTTGTGTCTTCTTTAATTTCTTTCAGTAGTGATTTGTAGTTCTCATTGTAGAGATAGTTTACCTCCTTGGTTAAGTCAATTCCTAGGTATTTTATTTATTTATTTATTTTTGGTGACATGTAAATGGGCTTATTTTCTTGATTTCTCTTTCTATTAGTTCATTCTTGGATAATATAAATAGGACTGATTTGGGGGCATTGATTTTATATCCTGCAACATTGCTGAAATTATTAATCAGCTCTAAAGTTTTTTGTTAGAGACTTTAGGTTTTTCTATATATAGGATCATGTCATCTCCAAAGAGGGACAGTTTGACTTCATCTTTTATAATCTGGATGCCTTTAATTTCTTTCTCTTGACTGATTGCTCTGGTTAGTACTTTAAATACTATGTTAAATAGAAGCAGTGATAGTGGGCATCCTTGTCTTATTCCTGTTCTTAAGAAAAAGCCTCTAGTTTTTCCCCATTGAGGGTGATATTGATGGTGAGTTTGTCATAAATGGTGTTTCTTTTTTTTTTTTTTTGTCTTTTTTTTTTTCCGTGTCCGGCAACGGATTGCAACCCTCAGTGTTGCCCCCGTACCGGACCGGGGACCGGCAACGGGATCGCAAGCCTCGGTGTTGCTCCCGCGCCTCGCTCAGCCAGTGAGCGGGAACCGGTCTGTATATGGGATCCAAACCCTCGGACGGGAGCGCCACCGCGCTTCCCAAGCGGCGCACTATCCAGTGCGCCACCGGGCCGGCCCCATAAATGGTGTTTCTTGTGTTGAGATACTTTTCTTCTATACCTAATTTGTCAAGAGTCTTTATCATAAACGGATGTTGAATTTTATCAAATGCTTTCCCTGCCTTTCTGCCTCTATTGAGATAATCATATAGTTTTTATCCTTGATTTTGATGATGTGTGTATCACATTTACTGGCTTGTGTAAATCCTTGCATCTCTGGGATGAATCCCACTTGATCATGGTGTATATTTTTTAGATGTTTTGCTGTATTCTGATTGCTAGTATTTTACTGAGGATTTTTGTGTCTATGTTCATGAGAGATATTGGCCTGTAGTTTTCTTTTTTTGTTGTACTTTTGTCTGATTTTGGTATCAAGATGAGGCTGGCCTCATAGAATGAGTTTGAAAGAATGGCCTCTGTTTCAATTTTTTGGAATAGTTTGAAGAGGATTGGTATTAGTTTCTCTTTAAATGTCTTAATAGAATACAGCAGTAAAGTTATCTGGTCCTTAGCTTCTCTTTCTTGGGAGACTGCTGATTACTGCTTCAATCTCTTTGCTTGTTATTGGTCTGTTCATGTTTTCTATTTCTTCTTGGGTCAGTCTTTGTAGTTTATATGTGTCCAGAAATTTATCCATTTCCTTCTGGTTTTTAAATTTGTGGGCTTATAGTTGTTTGTAATAGTCTCTAATGATTTTTCATATTATTGTTCTATCAGTTGCAATAAAAAAATGTTTTTTATTTCAATTTTTGTAATGTGGGTATCTCTCTTCTTTTTTTTTTTATGTTAACCTAGACAATGGTTTGTCTATTTTGTTTATCTTCTCAAAAACTATTTTTTTGTTTTATTAATCTTTCATATCATTTTTTGGATCTCTATATCATTTAGTTCTGCTCTGATCTTAATTATTTCTTTCCATCTACTAACTATAGGATGGATTGTTCTTGTTTTTCTAGTTCTTTGCATAGTAGCATTATGTTGTTTACTCAAACTATTTTTTTGATGTAAGTATTTATTGCTATAAACTTTCCTCTTAGCACTACTTTTGCAGTATCCCATAGGCTTTGATATGATGTGTCTTTATTTTCATTGGTTCCTAGAAATTTTTTGCTTTCCTGTTTAATTTTGTCTTGGATTGATAGGTCATTAATTTTAATGTATTTATATAGAGTCCTGCATTTCGCTTCTTGTTAATTTCTACTTTTACTACATTGAGGTCTGAAAAGATACTTAAGATGATTTCAATCTTTTTAAAATTATTGAGACTTGCTTTGTGAACTAGCAAGTGGTCTATCTTGGAGAATGTTCCATGTGCTGATGAGAAGAATGTATATTCTATAGTTGTTATATGAAACTTTCTGTAGACACCTGCCAGGTCTAATTGGTCTAAAGTGTAGTTTAACTCCTGTGTTTCTCTGTTGTTTTTTTCCTGGATGATCTTTCCAAAGATGAGAGAGGTGTGTTCAGGTCCCCCACTATTATTGTATTGGGGTCTATCTCTTTCTTTAGGTCTAATAATGTTTGCTTCATATATCTGGGTGTTCCATTGTTGGGTGCATGTATATTTATAATCATTATGTCTTCTTGCTGGGTAGACTCCTTTATCCTTATATAGTGGCCTTTTTTGTCTCTTTTTATGGTTTTTGGTTTAAAGTCTATTTTATCTGATATAACAATAGCTACTCTTGCTAATTTTTGCTTTCCATTTGCATGGTATATCTTTTTTTCATCCCTTCACTATTAGTCTATGTGTGTCTTTACTGGTGAGAAGAATCTCTTGAAGACAGTTTATAGTTGGGTACAGCTTTTTAATTCATTCTATCGGTCTGTGTCTTTTTAGTGGGGAGTTTAATCCATTTACATTTAGGGTTGTTATGGAGAGGTATTGTCTTACTCCTGGCATTTTATTGCTTTCTGTTTAGATGTTTTAAGTGTCTTATGTTCCTTACTTCCCATTTTCTTGTTCATCTTCAAAATTTGTTGGTGTTTTTGTGGGGTAGCAAGATTTAGTTTCCTTTTCCTTTCTCATTTGGAATTATGTTTTACCAGTGGGGTTTTGTTCTTTCTTGTGTACTCATGGTAGTAATTTTGTTTTTCAGATTCCAGATGCAGGACTCTCTTGAGAGTTCCTTGCAGGGATGGTCATGTGGTGATGAACTTCCACAGTTTTGTCTGTATGGAAAATAGACTACTTCTCCATCATTTCTGAAGGATAGCTTTGCTGGGTATAGTATTTTTTTGGTCTCATTTTGTTTATTTCTGCTCTAATATTTATTATTTCTTCTCTTCTGCTAATTTTGGCTTTGGTTAGTTCTTGCTACTTTAGTTCCTAAAGAGGCATTCTTAGGTTACTTATTTGAAATCTTTCTAATTTTGTTGGTAGTAATTTATTGCTATAAATTTTCCTCTTAATGCTACCTTGTCTGGATACTATAGATTTTTGTACATTTCATTTGTTTAAAAATTTTAAAAATATCCTTCTTAATTTCTTTTTGATCCATTTGTCATTCAGGAGCACGTTGTTTACTTTCCAAATATTTGAATATAAGTTTCTCTTGCTATTGATTTCTAGTTTTATTCCACTGTAGTCACAGAAAATTGTTGATATTCACAGAAAATTGTTGATACGATTTCAATTTTTAAGAATTTGTAGAGACCTGTTTTGTGGCTCAATAAATGGCCAATCCTGTAGATGTTCTACATGCTGATGAGAAGAATGTATATTTAGTAGCTAATGGATGAATTGTTCTGTGAATGTCTATAAGGTCTGTTTGGTCTATAGGGCAGTTTATTTTTTTATTTTATTTTTAATTATTTACTTATTAAGAATATTCATGAAATACAAAGCTAATTGTCCCCTATCCTGCCCATGATGTGAGGGCAAGATTCACACTGGGGGCATACCCATTACCAGAAATTACTTTTGTACCCTTTGTCCCCTCTCGATTATCCCCCAACCTCCCTCCCCCTGCCCATCTCCCCTCCACTTCAATTTGTAGTCCTAGGAATGTTCCCTCCCTCTGTGGGACCCCAGCACTACTGTGATCTTTCTTTCCTTCTTTCCTTTTTTTCTTAGCTCCCACATATGCATGAGCACATGTGATATTTATCCCTCTCAGCTTTGCTTTTCCCCGGGCATCTCTTTAGACTGCTTCTAGTTCCTTCCTGAGAAATGGCAGTAATAACAATTTGATGATCTGGCAAAATAAAAACACTATGTAGCAGCCACAATTCTCTATGAATTTAATTACTGTTGTTACTGCACCATATGAAGTATAATATGTAATATTTTAGTAGCCTGCATTTTGCAAGAAGTGTGTTAATTTAAATAACCACAGTAGAAAAGAAATTAGCAAGGCTTAGATAAATAAGGCATTTTTCAATACAAAAATCTCAAATTTGATTGGCTGAGTAATTTCCTACATTCATTCAACCCAAAATATCAGCTGCATTGTTTGATATCAGCATTTTTTGAGTACACAATAGGGATTATAGAGTACTGCTTTAAAAAAAAAAATTCCATTCTTATTTTAATATGGTGTATTCTGAGATGCCCAAATGATACTAAGAGCACAGTCATTTAAAAAATAGTGAAAGCATGAGGAGTATGTGGAATTTACCCAGAATCATGAAACTTTAGGCTAGAAAGAATCTATTGGATCATTCAGCCCAATGATACCTCAAATGTCATGTAGCTAACAGTGATAGGTTTGCATCAGAAAATGAAGTGGTTGGGCTACAATTTTCAGGTTTTTCCCAGCTCAAAAGTAGTATGACTTTACAAAAGTGTGCAGTATTTGTCACAGGAACATACTGTGAGAAAGTGGTAACAATACAAACACTAATTCCACCAGAAAGCTCAAACGGGTAAGTCTCAAAATTAGATTGAGAAATTTGAAAAAAAAAATTTTCCCGGAATAATGAAAAAATGGTAATAATATGTTAAGGGAGAACAATTAAGCCATGTTAAGTATGCTGCCTTCCCATTATTATTATTATTATTATTTTTTTTGTCTTTTGTCTTTTTCCGTGTCCGGCAACGGATCGCAACCCTCAGTGTCGCCCCCATACCGGACCGGGACCAGCAACGGGATCGCAGCCCTCGGCGCTGCTCCCGCGCCTCGCTCAGCCAGTGAGCGGGAACCGGTCTGCATGTGCAATCCGAACCCTCGGCGGGAGCGCCGCCGCGCCTCCCAAGCTGCGCACTACAGCAGTGCGCCACCGGGCCGGCCCTGAGGTGTGATTTCTGGTTCTCTATTCTACTCCACTTGTCTGAATATCATTTTTATACCAGTACCATGCTGTTTTGGTTACAATAGCTTTTTAGCATAGTGTGAAGTCAGGCAGAGTTATGCCTCTGGCTTTTTTTTTTTTTTTTTTGATCAGGATTGTTTTGGCTATTTGGGGTCTTTTGTTTTTCCATACGAAAGGTAAGATTGTTTTTTCCATTTCTGTGAAGAATGTCATTGGAATTTTGATGGGGATTGCATTGAATCTGTAGATCGTTTTGGATAGTACAGACATTTTCACAATATTAATTCTTCCAATCCAGGAACATGGAATATCTTTCCATCTTTTTGTGACTTCTTTAATTTCTTTCAGAAGTGGTTTGTATTTCTCATTGTGGAGGTCTTCCACCTCCTTAGTTAAATTGATCCGTAGGTAGTGCCTTTTTTGGTACATTTGTAAATGGGCTTACTTTCTTTATTTCTCTTTCTGTTAATTCATTATTTGAGCATATAAATGGAACTGATTTGGGGGCATTTATTTTGTATCCTGCAATGTTATTGAAGTTATTAACCAGTTCTAGGAGTTTTTTGATAGAGTCTTTAGGTTTTTCTATATATAGTATCATGTCATCTGCAAATAGGTAAAGTTTGACTTCACCTTTTCCAATCTGGATTCCCTTTATTTCTTTCTCTTGTCTGATTGCTCTAGCTAGGACCTCCAGTGCTACATTGAATAGAAGTGATGAGAGTGGACATCCTTGTCTTGTTCCTGTCCTTAAGGGGAAGGCCTTCAATTTTTCCCCTTTC